>NW_015549628.1:410469-413347 GCF_001515605.1 Sinocyclocheilus anshuiensis | reverse complement strand
TACGTGACATTGGTTACAAGACATTATATTGACGTCTTTGCGCGGCTGAAACACTGATTGAGCGATTACATGAGACATCAGTTTACGTGCGCCTCGCGCTGCCGCTTTTATTGAACTGAGGCGCGCCGCGCTACAGCGATCAGTCCACAAAACAGCGCCAAAACGGCAGTTATTGTTTGAATACTGAAATACAATGGACATAAATTGAGACTTTGTTTCATATTAAAAGTACCAAAGCACAATGCTTATTGCCATATATTGGATGGGAAGTGCCCTTCAATGTTCTGTCCATTAACTGAAAACAGGCTAGACTAATCGATTCTTGGGATTTAAGAATCGATATTGTTTCGTAAAAATTAGAATAAATTATAATCGAGATATCGATATTTTTTTACCCAGCCCTAATAAACAGTGTCCTCATCCTAGATGTCAAAAACAATGTTTGTTTACAATGATTATTATTAATACAAATATTTAAGCCTTTTATATTGTAAATGGTACAAAAATAAAAAGTATTGTACAAAATATTTGTTTATATATAATTAATTTAAAAGCATTTATTATGAAATATTTTGTTCATTTTTATAAATGTATAAAATTAAAAATTATAAAAACTATTTAACATCAAAATTACAAAATAACAATAATTTAATTATAGTACAAAATATTTTCATTTTGTTTATTTTATATAATTATATTCATTTTTTGTATTTAAATTGTTTATGAATTTCATTGCACTCATGCCACCTCTGAGCCTCATTGAATGTCTGAAAATGTACCTACAAGTCACTTTTGTGTTCTTCTGTGCCACCTCTGTAGTACAAATTAATTTTTCATTAATACTAATTTCATGATTTGTAACTTATTTGTCTTATTCTACTTATTATTATATTGCTTTAAATAGAAATTTTAAAAAGCTTATAAACATACATTTTTGAATTTGACATGAAAATGATGCCATTGCAAAGGTAAAAAGAAAATGCCCCTGTAAATCACTTCACCTCATATTATGATCAGAAGGTGCCCCTTCATTTTTTTTAATTAGGAGGAGAATCGCTCCTGATTACAAGAAGAAAACCACTGCTCTTAAACTGGGTGTGTGACAGGTATGGCTGTGGAATGGGGTTTGACTAGTGCTCTTCAGTCCTGTCAGCTGTGGACGCAGCAGATGGCTGTCACATTATTACTGCTACCATATGCAAATGTTAGGAAAAGTACTCAGTTAAAATTACAAAATAACAATAATTTAATTATAGTACAAAATATTTTAATTTTGTTTATTTTATATAATTATATTCATTTTTTGTATTTAAATTGAGATTTTATTGATTTAAAAATCCACATTGTTCTGACCAGGAAATATAATAATAATAATAATAATAATAATAATAATGTTATATTTGTACATATATGTACGTTTATATATTTGAAAATGTATATATATAATTTTTTTGAATGATAGTGTCAGGGTTTTGCCCTGACACGCTGTTGTCTTGTGTTTTGTTTTTTGTATGTGAGTGTATAATCAAAGTCTCGGACAGACAGCAATTTTCAGTGACATTGATCTTACTGCCCTCCCCATTATCTTTCTCTCTTTTTTCTCCTTGCTTCTTTCTCTCACATTGAAATGCACCACACACATTTGTGTCTCCTAACCAAGTGTTTCCACCAGGTGTTGATTCATCATGCTTAGGTGTGCTTGTCAGGGTTCTGCCCTGACACTCCATTTGTCTTGTGTTTGTTTCTTGTGTCTGTTGTCCTGTGTCAGCACATGGCCTAGTTTGTTTTTCTCAGCCATGTGCTTCTCTAGCCCCTCCTCCTTGTTTCCTCTTTACCACACCCTCTTGTTAGCCTTGTTGGTCTAATTGTGCTCACCTGTTCCTCGTGTGTTTTCCTCCCTATTTATAGTGCCCCTTGCCCTACTGTCTTGGCCGGTCCGTGGTAATTCTTTCCCTCACTGTGTTTGTCTCTGTCTGTGGATGTGGCTGATTATGTGTTCCTGTCTCCCTGTCTGTTTGATCTTGTGCTCTAGTCTTGTCTCTTGTAATTCTATGTTCTTGTCTTGCTCCTTGTTTTTGGATGTGGTCTGTTTTTGTCTTTTTGCTTTTATTTTAGTATTCATTTAGTTCTCTTAGTCCTAATCTTTTGTTTTCATTTTTTGGTTGATTTATTTTAGTTTTGTGTTGGTTAATTTAATAATAATTTTTATTTTATTTATTTATTTATTTGTATTTTTTTTTTATTAGTCCTTTGTTTATTCTCTTGCTTGTCTTGGAGTAATTTGTGTTCCTGTGGAGCTATGTTTTGTCTTGTTGTGGTGTTCCTGTCCTGACCTGTTCCGGTCCACTGGTTCCCTTGCCTGGTGTCTGGGGTGCTTCAGAGTTTATGGTCAATAAGTATCTGAGCTCAGCTCTCTGGTGCCTTGCTCTGGTCTCTCCTCCGGCCTGGTCTTGCCGCCTCCTCTGCTGCTATAGTATTCTGCCAGTTGATGTCTGAGGCTGTTCCAGTGGCCTTCCCTAGCTATCTCTGTTTATTGTGTCACAGAGGATCTCTCCTGGGCTGACAACACCGCAGCACTGGCCAAGAAAGAACAGCAGCGTCTCTACTTCCTCCGCAAACTGAGAAGAGCCAGAGCCCCGGCCCCCATCATGTACACCTTCTACAAAGGCACCATTGAGAACATTCTGACGAGCTGCATCACTGTGTGGTATGGTGCCTGCAACGCATCCTGCCGCAAGACACTTCAGCGCATAGTGAGAGCAGCTGAGAAGATCGTTGGTGCCTCTCTCCCCTCCCTCCAGGACATTTACAACACCCGTCTCACCCACAAAGCCCTCTGCATTGCAGGTGATCCCACCCACCCGACACACAGCTTCTT
>NW_015549628.1:406020-410408 GCF_001515605.1 Sinocyclocheilus anshuiensis | reverse complement strand
TGTCAGCACATGGCCTAGTTGATTGTTTTTCTCAGCCATGTGCTTCTTTAGCCCCTCCTCCTGGTTTCCTCATTACCACACCCTCTTGTTAGCCCTCATTGAGTCCTTGTTAGTGTAATTGCTCTCACCTGTTCCTCGTGTGTTTTCCTCCCTATTTATAGTGCCCCTTGCCCTATTGTCTTTGCTGGTTCGTGGTCATTCTTTCCCTCACTGTGTTTGTCTGTCTGTGGATGTGGCTGATTATGTGTTCCTGTCTCCCTGTCTGTTTGATCTTGTGCTCTAGTCTTGTCTCTTGTAATTCTATGTTCTTGTCTTGCTCCTTGTTTTTAGATTTGGTCTGTTTTTGTCTTTTTGCTTTTATTTTAGTATTCATTTAGTTCTCTTAGTCCTGATTTTTGTGTTCATTTTTTGGTTGATATTTTAGTTATTTGTGTTGGTTAATTTAATAATTATTTTAATCTTTTTTTTTTATTTTTTTTTTTATTAGTCCTTTTTTGTTTATTATCTTGCCTGTCTTGGAGTAATTTGTGTTCCTGTGGAACCATGTTTTGTCTTGTTGTGGTGTTAGAGTTCCGGTCCTGACCTGTTCCTGTCCACTGGTTCCCTTGCCTGGCGTCTGGGGTGCTTCAGAGTTTATGGTCAATAAGTATCTGAGCTCAGCTCTCTGGTGCCTTGCTCTGGTCTCTCCTCCAGCCTGGTCTTGCTGCCTCCTCTGCTGCTATAGTATTGCCAGTTGATGTCTGAGGCTGTTCCAGTGGCCTTCCCTAGCTATCTCTGTTTGTGTTCCTGTTGTGGTATCACCTGTGCACCTCACTACCCTTTTGTATTGATCTGTTTTGTCAATAAACTCTTGTTACTCACATTGCAATTGGGTCCTCCTTCCAGATCCCTGACAGATAAAGTATTATGGCATTACAAGTACATCGTAAACACTGTTTTTCATTAGATTATGATACTGATATTATGAGCAAGCACTTGAGGTTTTTCTGAAATTATACAAGGAAGGATCTTTTTCCTCCTTTCTCTCCTGCTTTCTTCAGGTAGCTGTAGTAGAACAGTGGTGGCAGGGCTTTGCTCATTGTACTTCTGCTTGCCACCACTAAATCTTTAGAGCCCTCATGGTATTAATAGCCTGCTTAAGCTGTTTAAAAGGCCTGGTTTCCAGAGAGCCTTACAGTGTCATTCAAAGGTTTGCCCTTCCTTTCTGATCCTGGGTCACAGCCACAAACAGGGTCCTGAGATGAGCAGCATACTGTCAAGAAGCAGCCATTCAGTTTTTATTCTGTGAATTTTTGCAATGGCCTCAATAAACTGATCATTTTGGTATCTCTGAAAGTTTGGCTAACAAATCCATGTTTGATGCTGTTTTTCAGTTAAATGGACTAAATCTGTGATTGTGCAGACAACTACAGATATATTTTCTACAAAAGCAAAGTGTCTTCAGTTGTAGGTCAGCTACAGTATGTTAACCATTTCCTTCAAGGTGTTTTTTGAAAATGGATCCGCTTACAGTGTTCATCTCAGACAGGGCATTGTATCAAAGACCGGTTTAGCTTACTACAGAAAATAAATAAGTGAGAGTGAACATGAACAGTTTTGTTCTAGTTTGTTGGCTCTGGAACAGACATGAGATACCTGTTGAATTGCTTTTAACTATTGTTGCATTATGAGTAGTGCTTTGATGGCTCATGACACTGTTTTGCTTTGCATTTATGTGAATTTGTGAACATCTGTACTGTATGTAGATATTAGTATTTTAGCACATTTTAAGTATATATGTACATTTAGTATATTTTTTATGAATGGGCCTTCAGGATACACCGCTAACTATAAAAAATAACTATGTTAGCATTCACGTGTACACACTATATTATAAGTGTGCACTGCTGTTATGCCGTCTGCCACTTTAAATGCTCAAGTCAGATGCATTCTGATTGGCTGTCAAAGTTTTTATCTTTATTGTGTGATTCTGAAGATATTGTTTCTCTGTTATTATCGGTACAGTTATGGTGTGGACGTTCTTTTAGAATTAGAACAATTATTACAATTTTGTAGTTATCATTCTTTGTGTGAACAGACCTTAAGGGATAGTTCACCCAAAAATGAAAGTTCTGTCATTAATTACTCACCCTCATGCAGTTTCAAACCTGTAAGACCTTCGTTCATCTTCAGAACACAAATTAAGATATCAGTAGTGACATCAGTGGTTCAACTGTAATTTTATGAAGCTACGAGAATATTTTTGTGCGCAAAGAAAACAAAAAAGGACTGTATTCAACAATTCTTCTCTTCTGTGTCATTCTTTGACGCGTGTTCATGACAGTAGCATGACGCATGCGTTATTTTTGTTTTCTTTGCGCACAAAAAATATTCTCGTAGCTTTATAACATTACGGTTGAACCACTGATGTCACACGAACTGTTTTACCGATGTCCTTACGTTTCTGCGCCTTGAAAGTGATAGTTTCGTTGCTACCGGAACGAAGGTCTTACGGGTTTGGAACGACATGAGGGTGAGTATGACAGAATTTTCACTTTTGGGTAAACTATTGCTTTAACCCTAAACGTATGAAATAATTATCAGTTGAAAATTCGAAATTGGATGCGTTTAGTGGAGGAGACACTTAGACATTTAGTGGGTAGTATTTATTAGGGCTGCACGATATATTGTTTCAGCATCAATATCGCGATGTGCGCATCCGCGATAGTCAAATCGCAGGATGTGCGATGTTTATTATAGGTTACTGATCGTTATATTTATACTGATTGTTCTTTTTGCTCACACACAGACAGGTGTCTACACCGGACGCAACAGCTGTACAGAGATATACATTTAGTAGCGGAGCTACTGCAAGCGATTTGCCGTGCTGGAAATCCATTTATCCTTTGTTGAAACTTCCGCATCGTCGTGGAGAGCGCAGGTCATGGTTGCTTAGCAACGGCAAGCTCCCGAGTGCTTTGGAAAGGAGAAAGCGGCGCGGCTGGCATTTCCACGCGTTTTTAGGCACGACATGTGAACGGTCCCAAAGTCTGTCTACACTGGACGCGACTGTTGCATATCATTTGAACTTTGTGACGTCATAAAGAGAACGCGGCATCGGTTTACTGTCGGGGATTTGACGTGCCGCGCTGCATCCAATGTAGACAGCATCACTGATAATGAGTTCATTGTATTTTGTTGCGTTGCACCGCGCCACTCGCGTCCGGTGTAGACACGGTGAGAGCCACGCAGATGCACGTGAACACTGAATTCTGTTCACTTCTGCGTCTATTTGTGCCTGAAATACTGTGCTCTGCAAGTATCCTTGTAAACGCAGTTGCTTACGGCTTAGGTGAAGGGAAACAATTGAGAAAGAAAATGGATGTGTGTAACAGTAGCCTATATTGGTTTACAGCAGTTTAATGTTCCTGAGGCTTTCTGTGTTATGAATATTAATCAAACAACAAAACACAAAGAAAAATCACTTTTGTAGCTTTAACACAGATTTATTCGATTCAATTTATACTGTGAAGACTATGCAGTTTTATTTTACATTTGATTATTCAATTTCTGTACCTGAATACTGTTAGACTTACCTGAAAAATATAAAGCACTGCTTATTTCGTTTGTAAATTTGTTTGTTATATTTATCTATGCTTGTAATTTGTTTATTTCCTATGCTGATTTACTCGCCTACAAAATCACCCCAATCATTATTTTTTCCCTAATAAACTATTCAAGTCATATGGTGATTTTTTTTTTCATATCGCAATATATATCGCAGAAAAATAAAATATCGCAATGTGAGTTTTTTCCAATATCGTGCAGCCCTAGTATTTATGCTCATTTGCTCTATTTTTACCCTTTATTTGTTTACATTAATTTTTTTACCTTTATGGTCATTTAACTCCTAATGTAAAGTTAAGTGGTCTTTAAAAACACTAATAATTCATAATATTAACACTGGTAAATAGAATCTGTAGCAAATTTCAAAATATAAAAATCCATTTAACATGCTGTACATTTAAAGTACATTTGAAGTTGATGATCATTTATTTTTTTAATCATTTAAACAAGTAGTATAGCTGTTTAATATAAGCCATTTATCTATTACCTACCATTACATGAAAACTTTATTCAGCTCATTAGTATTGGCCATGATGTTAATATTTCTGGCCAAAATACCATTAGTGATACTATTGTAAAAACCATGGTCAATTTAGTGACATGACATGACATGTCATGTGGCCAAGTATGGTGACCCATACTCGGAATTAGTGCTCTGCATTTACCCATCCAAAGTGCACACACACAGCAGTGAACACACACAAACCGTGAACACACACCCGGAGCAGTGGGCAGCCATTTATGCTGCGGCGCCCGGGGAGCAGTTGGGGGTTCGGTGCCTT
>NW_015549628.1:404552-405548 GCF_001515605.1 Sinocyclocheilus anshuiensis | reverse complement strand
CTCATTTGTTTGATTGGGTTCTCTTTGTCAACTTTCAGGACTTGCATGAAAATCTGATGATTTTTGGGGTTATATTTATGCAGAAATATAGACTATTCTAAAGGGTTCGCAAACTTTCAAACAGCACTGTATATACACCCACATATAGTATACTTATACACCTCCATAAATATACACCGTTCATGCTTGTGTACCTATACAAAAACACATACAGACGTCTCTACTAGGGATGCACCGAAATAAAAATTCTTGGCCGAAGCCGAAAACGAACAAAATTAAACACTGGGCCGAAGGCCGAATACTGAACACGGTTTTTCGAGTTTTTTTCCTCGTGTATTGTGCCCATTTTTTTTTCACCATTGCATAAATTAAAAAGCCAAAATGTGCTTTTTACTGTTTTGTCTTGCTTTTCAAAGAAAAAAAAATCAATTACAAAACAACAATTTAAAAATATTTAACACTGAACATTTTTAACATTCTAGCAGACACTATACCAACAAAGCACAATTTAACTTAAAATGAATAAGTTAGTAAAATAAAAATTTTTTGGCCATCAGACCCCCTTCTTGGGGGTGGTCTTTTTTTTTTTTTTTTTTACTGTACAATTAAAAGCAGCCTTGCTGAGAAGAGACTTCTTTTAAAAACATTAGAAAATATTACAGATCCTAATTTGAACACTGTGTGAATGTTATAATAAATGTATTAAAACAGAGCTGTTGTAATGATTATCATTATTATTGTCTTACTTTTTATTTTATTTTACAGAACAACAGTAAAATTACAATACTAACATTTATGAATGTTGATAAGAGTTCTTGCTTTTTCTCAACTTTTATGTTGGCGGAAACGCGCAGGAAGACCTCAATGCTTCTTTTTGTTGACAGCAGATTTATAAATGAGTCTCATTACGAATACGTCACATGTATCGCATTGTCACATGCCTTGTAAAAATTAATAAAAATGTGACTGAGCAACTGACGAGTAACACTGTTTCAG
>NW_015549628.1:404160-404420 GCF_001515605.1 Sinocyclocheilus anshuiensis | reverse complement strand
TACGAGACTCGAACCCACAACCTTTGGGTTATGAGTCCGACTCTCTAACCATTAGGCCACGACTTCCCCCAAAAAAGCCAAGGGCAAGCACTTATCCATCTGCGCCACTGGAGCTGATAGTGATGGTAGCATCATGCTTTGAGGTTTCTTTTATTTTTTTGAAAAATTTCTTTAAAGCTTTTCACATTTTAGAGAACAATCCCCCAAACCCCATGCCATATATAAATACACACACATGCATGTATATATTTAAGAAAAAA
>NW_015549628.1:398364-404060 GCF_001515605.1 Sinocyclocheilus anshuiensis | reverse complement strand
ATTTATGAATGTTGATAAGAGTTCTTGCTTTTTCTCAACTTTTATTTTGGCGGAAACGCGCAGGAAGACCTCCATGCTTATTTTTGTTGACAACAGATTTATAAATGAGTTTCATTATGAATACGTCGTACGTATCGCATTGTCACATACCTTGTAAAAATTCATAAAATGTGACTGAGCAACTGACGACTGTATCAGTGCAGATTTTCCTCGCACTTTGGACTTTGAAGCAGATAGCACCGCGAGCTCGTGCAGCACTGTCAGAATACATGCAAAGCGCGCGTGTATTAGAAAACATAATGTTCTGCAGTTTATTTACTAATTGTTTAAGGCCATTTCGCGATTTCAATCATCATACAGTAACCAACAACAATTACCTCTTCCTCTTCTCATTGACATGCGATGCAGTCCTAAACAGTCTCTCGCTGTCGGTGCTTGTAATGAATTTTGCGTCTTTCTCCAACAGTTTAAATGCTTCCACACTGCTGACGTGTGTGCTGCATAATAAAGAGTGCACGCCTCTCACTCTGCGCTGGTTGCTATTTAATCGCGTCATATCATTGTTTGGTACAATTTATTCGGTCTTTTCTCTTATTCGGCCTTATAATTTTTTTATAGCTTTTTTTGCTATTTTCAGCCGAATAATTTCGGTTGCCGAACATTCAGTGCATCCCTAGTCTCTACATATACGGAATCATTTACAAAAAATTCTTACCAATACCAATAAATACCCTATTATGGAAAAATAAAATGCTAGATTTTATCAAATTAACCACGCCACTTAAATAAGAAGGTTAAATTCAGTTATCATTGGATTTCCAAATCCGTACGAATCTCTTTGGTTTACCTGCAATCTCGTATCTAATCTTTTCCATATGTAACACATAACTGAACTCCATAAGCCACATCTCAAATTTAGGTGTAACTCTTTGTTCCACATCTAGGCCTGTCGCAATAATCAATATATCGACTTAGCGCACAATATATGTACATGACCTCAATCATTTTTGATGACGCAATATATCGCCCATTATATTTACTTAAAAATTAATGTCACCGTGTTTTGTACATTCCATTTGCGCCTGTGTCTTTTGCAGCTTCTCGTACATAATGAAAAGATGCTTCTACAAAAAAGTTGAATCTGCAGATATGGTCTTGTTTAGGGATCTGTGCCTTTGTGCATACGGACATCTGACTGCTGAGTAGTGATTGTTTTTTTCAACAATAGCGTGCACCCTTAATTTACAGAGAAATGAAGGTCCGGGAAAAATCTGTAGATGGAAAAATCTCCATAAAAGTGCATTTTTTTTTTTTTTTTTGTACTTGTTACTTTGCACTTGTTGTTAGAAAATGTTTATTTACTATTTATTCAAGTTCTTTAAGGTATCTAATATTTTGATACTTAATTTCCATGATCTAAATATTCTAAAAAATTAAAAGTTTGTTGTCATTTGGAAGTGTGTAGGCCTTCTTGCATTATTATGCTGTTACATTATGATTATATATTCAGTGGCATAAAATGGTCTTTAAAATTACAATAATATCGCTTATAGCAATTATTTCTGGGGCAATATATCGCACAACAAAAAGTTGTTATCGTGACAGGCCTATCCACATCAACAAAATGTTCTTTTTTTGCTATGGTCATCCTATATTGAAAGGTCTGGATTTGATTGAAACTATAGAGGTTTCTTTTAAAATTGTGTATTTCTTCCTTGAGTTTGTGTCCATAACTGTTTGACAGCCTGTAGTGTTTGTGTTGGTGTGGTGTGACTGTCTCTCTGTGGTTTAGCATGCTAACTGCCTCTCATCTCTTGAGTTTGACCCAGCGTTGCCCCTCGGGACCGTCAACCTACATTTCTCTTCCATCATTCCTTCCAGTCCTCTTCTCACCGCCATCATCTGTCCCACTTACCCCTCCTTCAGCGTTTCTTCTTCTGTTTCTCCCTCCACCCCTAGTTCCCTGGCTGCTAATCCCTGTGCGCTAGCGTTAGTTTTGGCCGCATTTCTCAGTGCGCTCTGCGGACGTAGTGCTATTTTTACCCGTCACACTTAATCATGTCCTCTTGCATGTCTTCCCCTCCCTTCCTGTTACTCTTTCCTTCCTTCTACACACTGTACCTGGCTCTCAGTGCAGTCCTGTCCTATCATGATAAGATAAGAGTGTAACTGGTTCTCAAGGAGAATAACCTGCTGGTTAACATCATGTTAGTATCTGATCCTCAAAGTTTATATGTGTGACGAGGTGTGTTCCCAAAGCAAGGGATGTTTGTAGCTCACTTCACCTGACAATTTTTGTATACATATTAAATATAGATATATTTATATATTATAATTTCATTTGTAATAATAATAATTATTATTTTATATGTATTGTGGCATTGCAAGTGCATTAAACACTGTATTGTATTAGATTGTGAAAACCATTCATAGCTTGCTAACTTAGTCTTGCTGTAGCTTACAAAATATTCCACGGTAACCATACTTTCTGCCAGAATACCATAGTTACAACAGCTTTTGTTACTGCTGTGATGTGAGTAATGTGAGAAAGTGTGTTCTGGGTAGTTTCTAGGGTTTTTCTAAATGGTTTTGGCTTGATGTTTCATTAATCCTATCACTATTAATCTAAAGTAATATAATGATTTGAGAGATCATTCATGACTGTAGCACAAACAGTGGCATGTTCAGTGAAATGACTAAAAATTCTGATTCTGTTATTCAAAGAAAGTGTTTAAATGAAAAACTTTGTAGATTAATATTTTTATGTTAATGAAAAAAAAAATGGTTAACAAAATCTTACCATTTAGTTCATTTAACGTGGGACACATTCATTTGAATTAAATTTTATCGTACAAATTAGATTTGAACACATTTGAACATATTTTAGTTTTTTCATTAAATATTTAGAATTTTGAACAGCTTGAAATTATGAATTATTTGCTTGGGTATTGGCAATTGGCTGAAAAATATAGATTTATTATTATTTGAATTTTTTTATTTGTATAAATTAAATATTTAAAAAAATTAAATACATTTATAAATGTATGTGTTTTACTGGACAGATTCACATGGCTCACTTTGTAGAGTTAACCTGGCAAAGTGACCCGGTCATTTAACTAATGAGTCAAACTTGAATCCTCTTGTGTTCTTCTTTGGAAACTAAATGAATTGTTCTAGTCAGGTGTGCCTGCAGTCACAGATGCCCTCATGATTTCTTAAAATAATAAAGAGTACAATTAAATGGGTCACAATGTCTTTGAGATTAACCTGCTTATAGTCTTTCTAAAAATGGCTAAATATGCCTTGGTGATCAGTATCTGATGGATGTGTGGCAGTTTTTGTTTGGTGTTTGGAAGGTCAGTTAGTCCAGGGATTCCCAACAAGGGAAGCAGTTTCCAGGGGGACTTGAAATTTTTTTTATTTTCTAATAAACATCTAAAAGAGGATTAATAATATATTAAAAGAACAGTTCATTTTTAAGGAAAGAAAACACAAATAAAACAAGTATATATATTTTAAAATAATATTAGTGATAATGCTAAATGATTTATAGTAATACCTACAGTAAAAAGAGCACATTTATGGTTTGGTGTTGATGAAGTGATACTTGAGCCTTGCTGATGGATCTGTGAGTGTACATACTTAAAATTGAAGAAGAAAAACAACTCTGATTCATTTATGCTCAGTGTAAAGGCTCCTATAGGCAGGTGAAAATATTTGTGTGAACTTCTCTTAAGGTGTTTTTTTTGTGCGTTTTCTGTTTTTCCTTTCAGACTGTCTGTTCAAGCTGTGTCCAATGAACAGGTACTCAGCCCAGAAACAGTTCTGGAAAGCAGCAAAACCTGGTGGAAACAGCACCACAGACACTGTACTACTCAACAAATTGCATGTGAGTTCAATACGTAACATTTCAGGCTTATGCCTCCTCTATGGAAGCTTGTTTGTGCCATGGGATAAACAATAAAGTAATAATTTGCGACTTTTTGTCATGCAATATTACGTTTTTTCTAGCAAATCTGAATTTGTATCTCATAATTAGGATTTCTTTATTGCATTTCTGAGAATTTTGAGATATAAATTCGCAGTCTGAGGTGGACAAAAAGCAATTCAGAATTGCAATATGTAAACATGCACTTAAGAGTATAACTTGCAATTGTGAGATACAAACTTGTGACTATGAGGAAAAACGTTAGAATTGTGAGATAAAAAGCAAGAGTTACTTTTTCTTTTCTTTTTTACACCCTGGTGGAAACAAGTTTCCATACCCCTTTTTATGCTGCATGAATAAGATAGTATAGAATGTTTAATTAAATTTTGACGTAAGTGTCATTTGGTATTAAATATGACAGTAAATGTGGTTCAAGTTCATTACATATATATCAAATAATTGTTGTCTAGACCTTTCTTTTATGTAAATTATTTATATACAATATTTGTAAGCATTTTAATCTGCATTTTCACCTCTGTTTTTCAGCACGCTGCTGATTTAGAGAAGAAACAGAATGAATCAGAAAACCGGAAGCTGCTGGGAACGGTGATACAGTATGGAAATGTTATTCAGGTAAGTCAGCCAGCTGGCAGACGGGAGGCAGGGGGATCTCACTGTGTCATTGAGGTCTTGGCAGGACAGAAATCCATTGTTCAGTGTTATTTTAGTGTCTGTGTAATGGAGCTTGCATTTATAATTGTTCTACATCATTTATTATAATATAAGTCTGTGCCATGTGGCCTTGAGTATCTTCATGTGTATAGCTAAAGGGCTTTTAATGGGTATACCAGCTTTGCTACATATTGTTCTTTGCTCTATTAAAATCAGACATTTTTGTTTTTTTCATTTCGCAGCTGTTGCATTTAAAAAGCAATAAGTACCTTACTGTGAATAAACGGCTGCCTGCTTTGCTGGAGAAGAACGCCATGCGTGTGACGCTGGACTCTGCTGGAAATGAAGGCTCCTGGTTTTACATCCAGCCCTTTTACAAACTCCGCTCCATAGGAGACAGTGTGAGTGAAAACATACACAGTTTAAACAGATTTGATTTGAAATTGTACTCTCCTTCCAAACGTAGTGCCATATTTTCCATTATAGTGTGATGACAATTTTAGTTGGCAAGTTTGCAAAGCCTTGTCTACTTGTCTTTATTAATGCTTTCTTACTTAGATTTTAACTACTCAAACCTAACATGCTTGTACCATATGTAGATAAAAGTTTTAAGGGTCGGTGAATCTTTTAAAATATTTTGGAAAGGCTCTTTCAGCCCACCAAGGCTGCATTTATTTGAATAAAAATAGGGTAAAAACAGTAATTTTGTGAGATAGTATTACAATTTTAAATAACTGTGTTCTATTTTAATTTGTGCTGTCAAACGATTAATCGCGAAGTTTTTGTTTACATTATATATGTATGTGTACTATGTATATTTATGTATATATAAATACACACACACATACAGTATATATTTTGAAAATATTTACATGTTTATACATTTATATTTTATATATAAATATATTTAATGTATAAACAACATATTTTTCTTAAATATATACATGCATGTGTTTGTATTTATATATACATAATAAATATACACAGTACACACATACTGTATATTATGTAAACAAAAACAATTTTTTTGGATGCGATTAATCGTTTGACAGCACTAATTTTAATATATTTTAAAATGTAATTTATTCCTGTGATG
>NW_015549628.1:381065-398317 GCF_001515605.1 Sinocyclocheilus anshuiensis | reverse complement strand
ATATAGAAAAGTTAAAATTTTAATTTAATAATATAAATGTATATAAATGTATATGTATATAAAAGAAGTATGTAGTGTGTATATATCGTGATAGTGAGCAGTTTCTGCAGAGGCGAGCAGCAATGAAAAATGCTGTCTTGCAAACTGGGCCAAATTATATAAACTCAGTACCCTACGTTTGTTTTCAAGCAGACTCAGGTACAATTCCTAAATGGCTAAATAAATCGAACTTGGATGTCAGATGTACTCTGCGATGCACCAGGGGCTCTAAATGGCCTGAGCTGTAGTTACAACTTTTAAGCTTCTGGAAAACAGAACCAGAAGTCTCCATTTGCTCCATTAGATGTTGTTGAATGGGGGCCATGGGGTGTCATCCGCTGCTGATCTCTGGGGTAAAGAGTGTTTTTACATAAGCTTCCACTGACCGTTACATGATGTCAAAGCTCACAGCATTGAATTCCCCTGCTAATGCCATTAAAAATGGCCTCTGTGGGAGAGCGTCGCTGTCACTGAGCCTTAGTCACAGAAAGCCACGGCAATACTTTGAAACGGAACTGAACCTGGTCTTGTGGGATATGAATAATTTCAAAACTAAGGCACTAGAAGAGATCAACTTAAATTTGGTTTCCTTTAGCTATACTAGATTGCAGTATAGAATATAAAGCTATAGTATATTGCAGTATAGAATATAAAGCTATAGTAGATTCCTTTAGCTATAGTTGATTGCAGTATAGAATATAAATATCTGTTGTATTTGTACTTTTGTATTTTGTACTTTGCCAGATTTAAGTTGCATGGCGTTTAGATATAAAGTTGAAGTTTCAGTGTCTTCTAGGTTAGGGTGGTAGAAAAACACATGCATCTGTCCCCCTTAGTCCGTTTGCCGCGTGGCCCCCTCAAAGCGCGGGGCACCAGTAGCACCACCCTAAGGACAGCCCTGGTACACATTTACAAATGGACAATATCATTGTAGGAATAATCAATATAAATAAATACCTAGATAATAATACAATTCAATTCTCTGACACATAAATATACATATCTGTCATTACATAAATATAAAACTAAACAACACTGGTCATCACGTTTAAACCAGTTTCCACAAATAATAATCAGTTAAGGGGTAGAGGCTTCATCTTTTAAAATATGTGATCATAGGTTGCCACATCTCATAATTTTTGAACAGATCCCTTCATTAAATATTTAATTTTCTCTAATTGCTTGCATATTTTTTTTTTTTCTGGCTATACTTCTGATAAATTTTACCATAGAAGTAAAAGATGTTGACACGACAGTCACTTTCATGTAAGTAACATAAAAATGGTGAGGCCTGCCATTCTTGGTTTTGCTTGTGCAACATCCACAAACAATTTCTTCACAAAATATGTGTTTATTGAGCTTTTTTCTCTTTTAGGTTGTGATTGGGGATAAAGTGGTTTTGAATCCCGTAAACGCAGGACAGCCTCTACATGCCAGCAGCCATCAGCTGGTGGACAATCCTGGCTGCAATGAGGTTAAACTGCTTTTTCTTTCAGTTTGGCATTACACCATGTACTGTGAATGTATGTAAATAACATTATAAATACAGTTCTGCTCTTAACGGCTATGCAATAAGTGCTTTAAATGGAAACGTACTGTCTGTAAATTAGCTTTAGCTGCATAAAACTGGAATTACTGTCCATTCAATTAGAACCCAGTGTTAGTGTGAAGGCTATTATGATATGATAACACTAATTTAAGAGCCACTTTCTCTGCCAGAATGTCAGAGAAATTATGGATTATAATGGATTATGAATTATTGTTTTAAGTAAGTGCTAATGCTCAAAAAAAAAAAACATAGTTTATCTTATGACACCCCCTCCTCCCTTTTTCCTCTCCGTTCTCCTCAGGTGAACTCAGTGAACTGCAACACTAGCTGGAAGATTGTTTTATTTATGAAATGGAGTGACAACAAGGAAATCATTCTTAAAGGGGTAGGTGCTTCACACACATGGAATATGGTCTGAGTTCCTGGAGTTGTTGTTGTTGATGGTTCTAGAATGTGATGTTGCTAATTCCTTCTTTCTGGTTGCTAAGGGTGATGTGGTTCGACTGTTTCATGCCGAGCAAGAGAAGTTTCTCACTTGCGATGAACACAGGAAGAAGCAATATGTGTTCCTGCGAACCACCGGCCGCCAGTCCGCCACCTCTGCTACCAGCAGCAAAGCACTGTGGGAAGTGGAGGTGAGTTGCATGTTTTGTCCATTAAGATTATCTTTTCACTTTTCAAATGAACACAACTGTTATGAATTTGGCCTAAATACAGTTGCCAGATGTAAAAAGCTAACATGAAGGCATAAACTACACCACGGTCGCATGACTTAAACGTCACTTCTAATAAGCTTCCGCTAACTCTTTCAATCTTAAATTAAATCAAAATTCTTTATTTAAAATCTACAAGGAAAGTTTGTGAGGCTGTTAAAGCAGACTAGTGAGTAGATGAGTTTTTCTGTTCAGCATTATGATATTCAATCAATCCCTTCAGTTTTCGCAATTCAGTGATCGAGAAAGTGCGAAATCAAAAAAAAAGTTTTTTTGTTTTTTTTTTGCAAACCATAATTCGCCATTTAACTGCAAAATAATCACCAAAAAAAAGCAGAAATCCATTTGGAGCTGTGCGTTAGGTCTTAAAGTGACAGCAGCCTAATAACCCTGCTGCTGTCTGTGTCTTTAATCAACAACAACTATGTTAATCAACAACACAATACAAAGAAAAATATCACTCATACTCCTGAGTGAAGAACTTTAGTAGATTTAAAGGGATAGTTCACCCAAAAGTGAAAATTACCTCATGATTTACTCACCCTCAAGCCATCCTAAGTGTATAGGACTTTCTTCTTTCAGATTAATACAATCTGAGTTATATTAAAAAATGTCCTGGCTCTTCCAAACTTTATAATGGCAGTGAATGGCTGTTGAGATTTTGAAGTCCAATAAAAGTGCGTTTTTGGGTGAACTATCCCTTTAATAATGACCAATGTATATTTATTTCATACACTAAAGACTGTGCAGTGTTTTATTTTAAATTTGATTATTCCGTTTCTGTAATAGAAACATTTCTAGAAACTATCACCTTAAAATTAGTCATTTTGATCGTAATGAAGCCCTGGTAGCAGGGGCGTAGATTACGTGGGGGACGCGGGGGACGTGTCCCCCCCACTTTTAATATCACATAAATTCGTCCCCCCGCACTTTTTCGGGCAAGTGTGTTCGCATAGACGGTGTGAGTAAATATAGATTTAAATTCAAAGATCGGACGTTCAAATAAACTTATTTACGGGTTTTAGGACTCATTCCCACAGCACTCTTATTGTAATTTTGTGCGAAGGGTCCCTTTAAGTACAGCATATGCTAATTGTGCCATTCCTCCCAATCTCATATTTCAGGTGGTTCACCATGACCCGTGTCGCGGTGGCGCTGGTTACTGGAATAGTCTTTTCAGGTTTAAACACCTGGCCACAGGACACTACCTGGCAGCAGAGGTGAGTGAGGTGTGTTCTACTAGCTCGGGACCCTCCCTCAGCTGTTCCCAGATCAGCACTAACCTCTCTCACTGGGTAGGGGACCTTACTAACTTCCTCTAGATTTTCTCTGGCTAAAAACTGCAGTCTGTAAGATTTTCAGCATCCCTCTGGAGGTTTCCATCAGACCTCAAACCTGACTCGAGCTAATTTTTGCCCAGCTAGATGCCAAATTGATTAAATCTTACATAGTGCAGCTTTAATCACATCTATGGCGCTGTTCTTTGAACATGGCTAGCTTGGTTAGCAAGATATGTTTAAGGATATTTTGACATAAACCTGCATTATATGTATTTTTAACCTTCTGAGCACTTTTTACTTCAAAATTTGATGCATTTCAGAGTGACAATGAAAATGAAAATGCAATGAAAAAATGAACAAGTCTTTTGTTTTGATGATAGATTTTATATACTAATTATAGGTTATTTTTCTCATTTTTAATTACTTTCCAACTCATCAGAAGCCATTCAATAGTTTAATGTGAGGGATGAATATTCAAGTCATTAAATTAAAGTTCAAATTAGTTCCAAAATAAATAAATAAAAATAAAGTTCAAAATGTTTTATTAACATTTTTCCAGATTTGGCTACACTTACATTTAGTCATTCAATTTTTTCACTGAATGTTTAGATTTTATAAAATTATGCAATCAAGATTCCCCCCCCCCCATAAAATACTCAGAATTTTGGTATTTGAATTGGATTGGTTCTGAAAAAAAAAAAGGGATTGGTGCATCCCTAATTTTTATTTTAGTTTAGTTCTTAATGTAGTTTTGAGATATGCTTTTGTCATTCTTCTTTTTTTATTACTACTACTATTTAGGTTTAATACATTTTTATTTCACTTTTAGTTTTTATTTATTTCCAGTTAGTATGTTAGCATGTTAATGCTCATTTTTTTTTTAGTGTTTTTTTCTTTTTTACTTTTTCATTTGTTATTTCAACAGCTTCATTTTAATTAACAAAATCGTTTTAATTATTTACTTGCATTATCTTTGTGTAATATTAAAATTTGTTTGATGATCTGAATCTTTTAAGTGCGACAAATATGCAAAAAATTAAAAAAACAGGAAGGGGGCCAACACTTTTTCACACCACTGTATATATAAAATGATGTACACCAGTTCTTTACAGTGGGACAAGGAATTTAAATTATAGTAAAAGGGGTTAAATCTGAAATCATGTGCATGAGCTTTAAATAAAGGAAAATCTTGGGTTTATGTCAAATCTTGAAACGTATCTCTCTAACCAAGTAGAACATGTTCAAAGATCAGGACCCTGTCTTACTTTATTTTAGTTTTAATAGGTTGTGCCTAATCAATCAATGAATTGATTTCCTGATCAGTTGCCTGCCAAATAGAATGATCTGATTTCTTTTAGCATTTTGAGGACATTTTTGGTGATTTATCCGTTCACAGGTTAATCCTGACTATGAGGAAGAGTCACAGGAATCACGTTCATCTGTAAGTAGTTTCATTTCTGTTAAATAGTTGTCATTCTTGTGTACTGTACTGTGTGGATATACAGTATGTGTGCTGGCTGATTTTTTGTTTCCGGTTTCAGGTGGCAGATTTTTCACCCTTTAACTTCCAGGTACTGTCAGACCTACTCTCATACAACGCTTATGTAGCTTCATCTTCATGGTCAAAGTTCAAAATCAAAGCACGCCCCTTTAGAACTGTTCCCCATAATTCTCTTTGCATAGCTCTGTGCGTTCTATACAGTATGTGTTGTTGTGAAGTGTTTGTGATCTTTGCAGCTTTGTTTGTTGTTGTTGCTCATTATAGTTTTAAAATGTGGTTCTGTACACGTTATGATACATCAACAGCATTTGTGGGCAAAATTCAGTTACGGTGTTATTTTAATATTATCTATATACTATTTTAGTATTTGTTAATATTTCGAATGGGATTTTATTTTTGATTTCATTATGTTTTTAATTTAGTTTTAGTTTTAGTAATTTTTAAAAACGTGTTTTTCTGTCCTTTTTAATATTTCTAAATAGCTGTCATTATTATTATATATTTTTTTCAGTTTTAGTTTTATACAAATTATTACTACAACTTTATATCAGTTACTTGCCAATGCCTCCTTTCTAATTTTTGGTTAAGTTTTTTTTTTTTAAATAAAAAATATTTTAAATAAAATATTTCATTTCATTTCAGCTTAGTTTTAGCTTTTAGTTTTAGTTAACAATATCAAAACTGTTTATAATGAAAGTAATGGGGGGAAACCCACTGAATAGAATGTGTATCTGCGAGTGTAGCTACGAGACAAGAAATGTATATGTAAAATCCCTACCAACCTTGTCTGTGCAAAATTATATGAAATATTAAAACTCTTTAAAACTGATCATGCAAGTAAACCCTGTGACTTTTGCATCATACATGCTTGGATACAGGTAGGAGACTGTTTTAATAGAGAAAAATACCAAACACAGAAACTGCATTGATGACTAAAACTACAAGTCTGTTTGCCTAGAACTGTAGTCCCACCAAAAAAACAAAAAAAAAACGACAAATTTGATAGCCTTGCAGTTCAAATAATACACATTTTAAGAACAACAAGTCTGTTTGCCTAGAACTGTAGTCCCACCAAAAAAACAAAAAAAACCGACAGATTTGATAGCCTTGCAGTTCAAATAATACACATTTTAAGAACAAATAATGCAAGTGTTTTAACAAAAATACAACCTTCACATTTCTGTATGTAAACCCTTAAAATGCATTACAGTCAATTTAATTTTTTTGGTAAAAGATTTTATGCCATAAATGCTGTTGAATCTAACTTGAATAGAACCCCAGAATATTTTAAGAAAAATTCAGTTTCATTTCACTCACAAAGTAAATGCACTATTTATCTTTTTGCCTAGAACTGTAGTCCCACCAAAAAAACAAAAAAAAAACGACAAATTTGATAGCCTTGCAGTTCAAATAATACACATTTTAAGAACAAATAATGCAAGTGTTTTAACAAAAATACAACCTTCACATTTCTGTATGTAAACCCTTAAAATGCATTACAGTCAATTTAATTTTTTTGGTAAAAGATTTTATGCCATAAATGCTGTTGAATCTAACCTGAATAGAACCCCAGAATATTTTAAGAAAAATTCACAGTTTCATTTCACTCACAAAGTAAATGCACTATTTATCTTTTAAAAAATCAACCACAAGGTGGCCCTCTAGCTGTGAGTAAAGCAGTTTGAGCAGTGCAGCTCATCGCCTGCAGGTGGCAGTATAACCCCGTCATTTGTTTAAAGCGGCAGTTCCTCCTTTGTTGCTAGTGTGCATGTACTAAGCTTTGCACCCAAATCTCAATTTAATCATTATGTTTGTTGATAACAGACCCTTAGGTCAGGTTTATAAAATCTAAGTTGAAAATTTCCCCTGAGTTTCTCTGAAATGAACCAAGAAGCAGTTAACTTTATTGTTGACTAAAAAACTGCTAAACCTGTTTTGCTAGAACCCACATATACCGCACCATGAGACTGATCGAGAGATGCTTCTTTGTCATGTTCTCGAACGCTTTGTAGAACTTCATGTCACATGCAGAGTTGTAAGCATGTCACGAATCAAAGATTGTTTCCTCAGCTAAGACTGGTTTTATCTTAGTCACATAATCAATAAACTGAGCGAGGTGTTGTGTCTCCATGGTTACGTGGTCCCCTCTCTCCTCTAGCTGGACTCGGAGCTTGAAGCTCTGCGAGCACGTCTGCGAACACCCAACGAGAAGGTCCTGTACACCCTCGTGTCCGTCCCTGATGGCAATGACATCTCCTCCATATTTGAGCTGGATCCCACCACCCTCAGAGGAGGAGACTCCCTCGTCCCCAGGTACACACTGGACCATAATTGCATTATAATAAAATAATTTAAGGTATAACCATCTTTGAAACCAGTACAGGTTTAAATGTTACAGTTCAAAACTGCATATGTCGTTAATTGTTATAGTGATCCTATACAAACTTACCTGAACAGTGTAAATCTGCTTTGTAGTAGGCCACATGATGAATTCAAGTTGGTCAAAACTAAATTTAGCATGAGCTCTGCTCACGAGTGATTTTTAAAATACTAATATAGCAGTGTGTCTGTGTTTTATCTATTATAATGTTATTGTATTATCTACTATAATTTATTATATAATATTAAAAAAAATTCTGCATCATATATATATATATATATATATATACAGTATATAAGTATCCTATACTAGTGGCCTAAGACTTTTGCACAGTACTGTACATATATACTGTGCTGTATGTATATATATATAACTCATCAAATGTGAAGGGGATTTTGAAATATACTTTATTTGTTTTTCATTGTAAATTGTTTACTTTTTTATATACACAAAGATGTATGTATATATAAATGCTTTTTTATATACAAGTACTTTTTTATATACACAAAGTTTGATTTGTATTCAGCACCAAAAGTATGTAAACATGTAAAAATATAATATTGTACTTTTCATTTTAGACAATATTCTACAGTAAAAATTCTATTTAAAGTTAAATCTAATCTTTGTAACCATATTTGGTAATGTTTATAGATAAGCAAGCAACCAACCAACCAACAGATGAATTATAATCTGCTTGAAGAACATTTTTGGCAGTTTTAAGTTTCTTTATAATTTGTTGCTTTGAGTATTTACTATAATATTTTACATGGCAAGTAAGCATGTTTCATATCCAAATACTCATTACCATTAGGCAACATAGTGCTGTTATTAGTTATTAATAATATAAAATATATTGTAATATTTTGACTCACTGACTGATTGATTAAATAAAATAAAATTAAAAATAAATAAAATTAAATACATTTAAATAAAAATGTTTACAATTAAACATTTGTGATGTTTAACTTTAAATATTACTATAATCATCACTGAGAATAATTAGAATAATATAGTATAACAAAGAATTTGAGGGAAAATTAATGAAAATAATATAAAAAAGTCTTTTTAGGAGGAAGT
Organism: Sinocyclocheilus anshuiensis; assembly: GCF_001515605.1. NCBI lineage: Eukaryota > Metazoa > Chordata > Actinopteri > Cypriniformes > Cyprinidae > Sinocyclocheilus > Sinocyclocheilus anshuiensis. The sequence goes on along the minus strand of NW_015549628.1, from coordinate 389,778 downwards.
TTGACCTGTAAATATTTCTGCTGTTTACCCCATTAAATGACAAAATAGAAATGTATGTGATTAATTGGTGTAGTAGTGCATGCAGAGATTGTATAATGTAAATTGTGTTGGCAGCTCAGGGTTAATCAGACTTTGAGTTGGAGTGGTAGGTTCACTGCTGTCAGTTTGAGCTCTGAGTAATGTGAGATTCCTGTTTATGATACGAGATTCATGTCTCGATCTCTGATTGTGAAGAGTGAAATATGATTTTGCCCCAGCCCAACCCATCCAAAATCCACACAGTGGCTGATTAAGTTGTTTTCAGGCCTGTGGGATATTTGAATTTAGTAGTAAACGACCCTTAATGAACCTAAAGAGAAAATGTATCTGATTCATATGGCTATGGATACAAGTCACAGGAAAGATGTCGTTTTGCACTCATGCATTTTCCTGGTATTTCTGGAAGTCGCCTGCATCTCCCGAGGTCTGGTGACTCGTTTGGTTTGTTTTTAACTATAAGATCTGTTGTCTCAATGAATCATGCATGACAGAACACGAGAGAGAGATGACAGATTTGGAAAAATGCACACATGCGATCACATGTCTGCTCTCACACCCATCAGACTCTTTGTCCACATACCACACAACCCAAGCGCTTCCAGGGTGGAGTGCGCACGTGTCGCATTGTGTGTGTGCTTGCCTCATCCAGATACCTGCAAATTCGTACTTTTCTTTCTGAAAATAGCCAGGAAAGTCCCGACAGGGTGTGGAGGCAGGAAATCAGGGTGACCGTGCACTTTGCCAGCGTGATATCTTTCCATGTTGTCGAGACATGTTGTTAAACCAGAAGCCAGATGTTGCGTAACCGTCCACCCCCAGATTCCCTTATTTATGTAAGCAATCACTTGGAAAGTGGTTTTATGAAGTCATCTTCCTTGCTGCTCAGAATCAGAAGATAGTAGGGGAAATTCTGTTTTGGTATTAAATGGGTGAATCACATGAAGGTGTCCAGATTATGTTTATGATTGATGTACATAGAATTTACAAAAGTTTATAGAAAGCATATTAAATCCCAGTAAAGTGTGCTGAAATGTTCCAAATAACGTCTGTGAAAATAATGGGTCAAAATATGGGTGAAATAATATTTTAAATGATTATTATTTTTGCTGACAAATTGTTAAAACAGTGGTTTGAAGGATAGTGGTAAGATTTAAAATGGTAATGAATTCATATTTAGGGGCTGCACTGTGGTCCTTAAATAGTGTTTTTTTTTTAATGTCTTGTAATGATTTGTAAATATTTTTTAATAGTTTTAAATATGCCTGTTAGGATTTTTTTGGTACATAAACTATTGTGAAACTGAAAAACATTTTAGTGGGTGTCTTATGTAAATCTTGGTAAAAATGAATGATATTTTCTTTCATTATTGTTTTGCTCAAAAAATAAAATAAAGCAGGGCACATTCTAATGTATAAGAAGAAAAAAAAATCTGTAATAAACTTTTATAGTTTTAATGCTTAAAAACACTTTTGTCCATAGGCTATATGTTATGTGTGTTTGTTATATACATACATATATATTGTATGCATATGCAGAATTGATAATTACAAAAAACAAGAAACTTTATATATATTTACTTTTTTATTATTTATTTAAAAATGTATATTTTATATAAATTTTAATTAATTTTTTTTGTTATTTATATATTTTATTTATCCTTTACCGTTTAAGATGTTTTCCATTGTGGCATTATTTACTTCTTCCAAATTTGCATTGCCCTAATATATCCAGTAGTTTAACCTTTTGATTTTTTTTTAAAATTTTTTTTTTTATATTTATTTTTTTTGGCATTGTGGTCATGGGTGCTAAAAAATAACCTTTTAAATAACATTTTCAAAATGTAACAACTTATTAATTTCTTGTGATTTTTGTGGTGATATAGGACCCAGACACTTTCTTGAAAGGTTTCATGACATGAGTTTCTATTTGAATGCAGTCTGATGCATGTGAGCGTGAGCTGATGACGGATGTGTGTTTGTGTGTCTTGAATCAATAACTGCTTCTTTGTATTTTGAGTCTATGGGCCTTGAACACATCTATAGGTTATCAACCCTCTCAATCACATGCTTTGAATGGGTTTCATGAGACACTAAGCCGCTGGCAGTCATGTGTGTAACATGCTGAACTGTGGCCTTATCTTGTGTGTGAGAGAGATCATCTTTAAGTTGGGTCCTAGTAAAAGGATTTTCAAAGTCATGGCTTTAAGTGTGACCTGAAATACCCTCAGTCTCACAAACCAGCACTCGTTCACGGTACCGGAGGGCTGTAGATGTGACTAATTAGCCTAAGGGAGCACAGGGGGCACACACACACACACTCATACACACAAAGATAATCCTGTTAGTCACATAGGCGATTACACATCTGTGCCAGGAATACAGATGTGTCTGATGTCCACTTGTGGTCCGTCTAAAGCCTGGTTATGTGTGTGAGTATGTTTGTGTGAACTATTAGGCCCAATTTTACTTACTTGTGTGTGTAATTGTATAGATGTGTGTCCTTTGAGTGAATGAATTCTGTGACTCTTTGGTTACATTCAAGCCTCAGTTGAATGAGGCCCAAATCAGATCCTCATGAAATGACAGTGACACAGAGCTGGGTGACAGATGGCAAAAATCATATTTTCAGTTTTATATGTCAATCTAATGTGTATTTGATGCATGCCATTTTAAGATCAAGTCTAACTGAATAAAGAAATACTCAGTCTGATATGAATTAGACTCTTTCAAGTGCAAAAATAGCCTCTGGAATTAAAAAAAAAAGTAAGTCAGTAAGATCTTTCTCTCTTATGATCACCTAGGCTGCATTTATTTAAACAAAAATGCCGTAAAAGCTGTAGTATTGTGAAATATTTTTCCAATTTAAAATGGCTGTTTTCTGTTTTAATATATGTTACAATGCAATTTATTCCTGTGATGCGAAGCTGAATTTTCAGCATCATTACTCCAGTCTTCAGTGTCACATGATCCTTCAGCTGATTTGGTGCTCAAGAAACATTTCTTATCATTATCATTGTTGAAAACAGTCGTGCTGCTTAATATTTTTGTGGAAAATGTGATGCATTTTTATGATTCTTTGATGAATAGAATGTTTTAAAGAACAGCGTTTATTAGAAATGTTGTTTTTTGCCACTTTTGATCAATGTAATGCACCCTTGATGAATAAAAGTATTAATTAAATTAAAAAAAGAAAAGTTGACCTAGAGTTAAGAGGTGACATTCTCTCTCACACTCACACACGCACACACAAAATAGAAAATAATGCCAAATCATGTTCTAGGTGGAGTATTTCTTTTCGTCAGTAATGTTCTTTGTACCATTATTAATTTTTTTCCCTTCCTCTCCATTGCAATTATTCATGCAATTTGACACCAACCTCCACTGCATAATATATTTCTCATTGTCTCTCTCTCCCCTTTTTTTAATGTTTCTGATGATGCAGCTCAGTTTAGAAGCATTGCCTGTTTAGACCAGTACCACATTTAAAAAAACAGATTGGATTACTGTGTGAACGTCGCCTTTGTGTGCAAGACTAATGTGAACAGGTGCATTGTGCTTGTGGCAATTTCGTAAAACGAGCATGAATTAACTATCTGGCCTGACAGGTATTGAACTTCCTTGTAGGGGTGTGTTTAAGCACCACACACACTTACACGCACTAAGAACAATAGTAGCTTTGATAGCCAGAAGGTCTGTGTGTGTAACTGCTATAGCTTCCCGCAGGCGCTGTTGGAGTCAGCGGCATGAACTCAGGGAAAGTTCATGTTTGGATTGTGCAGTACAACTACAAAAGCTTAAGTCTGCGAATGCATGAGCCTTAGAGCTAATTACTTAAACTTATTATCACAAACTATCACAAAAGATCTCAATTAGATCTGACTTAAGAAACATTATGTTCCTTACATTAGAGTTGCGGAGACTGGCACAGATGTTTGTTTGATATCCTCAATAGAGCCACTGTTCGGCATTAGACAGTTATATCCTCTTAAATGATGGATTCAACACCACATGAGTTTACAGGGGTCACAATGACCAGAAGGCTTCCCACCCCACCATATATGCCCTGAACCTAGTGACTTTTAAAGGTGCTCACATGACGTCTTAGTACAAAAGTGATTTATCCCCTAGTGAGCAATTGAATGACTGCTAAACTGAACTCATTTGCCCCCTAAATGTGACCCTAGACGACTCTCGCCACAGCAGGAATGTGCTGAGACCTCCTGTAACCTCTTGATGGTCTTAAGATTAAGGGTTAAAGGAGGTTATCAATTACCTTTCCAGTTACCTTCATTCATGTATAAATATTTAATGTAATTACATTTAAAATAAATAATGTACAAACGATTGAATAAATACATAAATATGTACATGCATGCATTTATACATAAATAAAAAAAAAAACATTTATAAACATTTCATTGCATTTTAAGTTAATAATATTAATAATAGTAGTTATTATTACGAGATGCTCATGAGTGCCATGTGAGCATCTATGTGTCGGTAATTTGTACAAAGCACAAGGTCACAATTTATTTTTTTTTATTAAGCAGATCATACATTTTGATATCTTTGACATGAGTGTTAGTGCTATTGAGTCTTTTTGTTTCCTCCTCAGGAGCTCGTATGTGAGACTGAGGCACTTGTGCACCAATACATGGGTCCACAGCACCAACAACCCCATAGACAAAGAGGAGGAGAAGCCAGTTATGTTACGGGTGGGTGTTGTTTTAGTAATTCGCAAAAAAATTCGATTAATTAATCTAATTAATCGCAAATTACATTTGGCTGTGAAATTACCCACAAAAGATATTTTAAAACCATTTAAAGCCATATTGTGTTAAATGAGAAAGTATCAAGTAGACATTACAAATAGTAGCTTTAGAAATAAATCTTTCATTTGATTCAACATAAAATTTATTACACAAACATTTAGGCTACAATTAACGGCCTAATATAAACTAAGGAACATAAAAGAAGGCACAAGGGTAGTTGATGACAGAATTAAAATTTTGGGGTGAACTATACCTTTAAGGTTTTTTTAATGAAATGATACTCTAAATAAGAAACTAAAGCTACCAGCAAATGGTCTTTATGAGTCTTTCATTCATTCGAATGAATGAACATGATTCGTTCAAAACGCTGATTCATTCAGAAACGAATCACTGCTGTGTTGCTCGGAGACGCACAACAATTCTGCTATGGCTATAAAGTAATATTTTCTCTGCAGAATTGAGCAAAGCAGACAATATTGTATTTAAAATGATATAGAAAACAATATTAACTTCTTATTTACTGAACTGTTATATAAAATCACATTTAAACTCGTGATAGATCGGGACAAACAGCACTCGTGTGATGCTCTCGCTGCCCGTGTGATATCGTTTATCATATGATATAAATATGAGACAAAAACATTTTTGTCAACAGTCAACTGTATGAAATGTAAGATGATGTACAGGTCTGGGGGTGGGACCAGTGCGTTAACTGCGTTAAAATAATCACGTTATTTTTTCATAACTAATGAAGTTAATGTGTTAAACTGACAGTTCTTTTATATATATATATATATATATATACACATATACATATTAAAAATCGAATTTTAAATAAATATAATTATTAATGCCATGGTGATCTTTTTTTTATGAAGAATATATAAATATGAATATGTAAAGAATATAAAAAGTATGAAGTATACATCAATCTATATAAAACACATATATATATATATAAATAAAGTCTGTGTAAAATAAGAAGTTATAGAATGTAAAAAATATATATATAAATTATATTTAAAATTACATTTTAAATAAACAATATGCCATGCTGAAATATTTTGTATGAAGTCTATGTAAAATGTAAAAGTTATAAAATAGAATGTATTATAGTCGACGTCATCTTCAATATAATATTGTTCCTATTATCATGTTATCGTCATATTATTGTTGCACTAAATTGCAATTTGTTTTCTCCTTCAGATTGGCACATCTCCTATCAAAGAAGATAAAGAGGCCTTCGCCATTGTGCCAGTCCCTCCTGCGGAGGTGAGGGACCTAGACTTAGCCAACGATGCCAGTAAAGTGTTGGCATCCATCGCTGGCAAGCTAGAGAAGGGCACAATCACCCAGAATGAAAGAAGGTACGACCCCTGAGATTATCTGGGATAGGAATGTGCTTGAGTTCTTTAGCGACCCCTGACTAAATGTTTTTGCTTCGACCTCATTTAACACTTCACGTTGTTTTACTGTATCAATTGATTACAGTGTACAAACTCTATGTGGGAACTATTCCCAGAGGTTTAAACTGGAATTTCAAAAGCATTGCTGTGATGAATGTGCAACATTTTCCACCACTTCTAGTGGAAAATTAAGTATTTTGCCCTTGATTAGGGACTGTTATGAGTTTAAACCAACTTGACCTTCTTTTCTCTGCACATTCTGTAGGTTTGTCACTAAGCTTCTCGAGGACCTTGTGTTTTTCGTGGTGGACATTCCCAACAATGGCCAGGATGTTTTGGAGATCATGGTCAATAAACCCAACCGTGAACGGCAGAAACTCATGAGAGAGCAGAATATCTTAAAACAGGTAGGATGTTCTTCGATACCACTTGTAGTGCCTAAAAGACATGCCCTTCACCTTAAAATGAACATTTTCAGGTGTAGAATAGGGATGTGCCCTAAGACCAATCGACTAGTCTAAAAGCCTCAGAAAACATTGTGTGCATATGCAATCCATTTGAAACGATGAATCAAACAGTCAAATAATTCTTGATACCTTATTATCCAAATTGTTCTTATTTTCCATCAAACGGTTAAAATTTTAAAATTTACACACTGACGGCAACAAAAGCAGCAGACGGCCGAATGAAAATTCAAATTCACTCTCTGACAGCAGGTGGCGCTTTTGGACAAGCAGACATACAGCGAATGCCATGGTTACCCTTGTAAACGCTGCACTAATAAACACTATTTATATTGAGATAACATGAAAAAATGTCAAAGAAAATCAGTTCCCTTTCATTCATAATGTGTCCTGTTTTAAACCTCTATCAAGAGGCGCAAAGAAAATGCATGCATGCAACATCTGAGGTGACATTACTTTATTTTTGGCTTGGTAACATTAAAATGACTAAATTTCCACTAGTCTACTAGTATTTCCAATTTCGACTAGTCTCACTCATCCCTGGTTTAGAATAACATTTAAAAGATTAAATGAGTAAAAGAGTAAATCAGTTTTTCTTGATATAAACATCAGGGCACATAAAAAGTCTTTCATTATGTAATTGCAAACTGAAACCTATTAACTTTTTGGTCAGGATGGTTGGTTCCAGAGACCATATTTAGATGGTATACAGTTTTAAAAATGATTGTTCCAGAAGGATTTTCTTTCCACAACGATGCCATAGAACAACAATTTTTGGATCTCTAAAGAACCTTTCAGTGAACAGTTCTTAAAAGAGTTCTCTTTTTCTTATTGTAATAAATATTAAAATAATCTGAAGAACATTTTTCTATTATAGAGAAGCTTTGTGCAGTGGAAAACTTCTAAACTTTCTTCAAAGCAAATAAGGAGCCTTTATTTTTAGGAGTGTAGATACATCAGATGTATTATTCATTCCAGTCTCCATTCTTCCTCCATCAAATAGATTTTTAAGCTGCTTCAGGCCCCATTCACAGACAGTGGTGATGGTCCCATGTTGCGTCTGGAGGAGCTGGGTGACCAGAGACACGCGCCCTTCAGGCACATCTGCAGACTGTGCTACCGTGTGCTGCGACATTCACAGCAGGACTACAGGAAGAACCAGGTGGGTCTACAGGAGCACCAGCCCACATGGGAGCATCTCTGGTTCAACCTTAAACCTCACAGACCTCATACAACGATTGATATGATATTTAACGAACATTTCAATATTGTTTTTTTATCTGTACGGTTTTTTTTTTCTCATAAAAAATCATATTGTGAAAATGCAGGACCCAAAGTCCCATTTATTTGTTCTCTAAAGCCATGCTGATATGATTCAATTCAGCTTGCCTTCATTTAGATTCTCTCTCATATATTCATAAACTTCAAGATGTTATCTGTGTCTGCAGGCTAGAGATATGCCGGTATCAAATTTTCATGTTGCGATTAATTGCTAATGCTTTTATCACGGTATACGGTATTGTCACGATATTGAAATTTAGTTTAAAAAAAGTGCTGTCATAATACAGTATAACAGGTTTAATAACTTTTTTTCTTATAACAAAAATAACAACATTTAAATGCAATGAAGCAATACAGAAAAAATGTATAAAGTTGGTACCAAAATTGGTACCGAGAACCGTGGATTTTCACTGGTATCGGTACCGAATGCTGAAATTTTGGTACCGTGACAACACTATTACACATGTCTAATGAATACTTTTTAAAGTGTTAAACCATTCTAAAAAACTATATATAATGCCATCTAACCTCAAACACTGAACTTTCAAAGGTTTCAAAATTCAGTGTCATGTATTTGTGGGTGTTGACATATCAATCAATGTAATTAATTAAATATATTTAATGCATTTAATTGTGTTCAATATGGTTTATTAATTTATTCTGTGTTTGACAAAGGAAGTGGCCATGTTTACACACACACACACACACACACACACAGACACACACACACACACAGAAAAAGTCCTTCCAAG
>NW_015549628.1:379626-381039 GCF_001515605.1 Sinocyclocheilus anshuiensis | reverse complement strand
GTATTTATTAGGTTTTAGTTATTTTAGTGCTTCACTTCAAACTAAACAAAAATGAGAATTGTTGCATTTTAGCAGAAGTATTTACTTTGTCTCTTTGTGCCCTCTGTCCAGGAATACATCGCCAAGCAGTTCCGCTTCATGCAGAAACAGATTGGCTACGACGTGTTGGCCGAAGATACAATAACGGCCCTCCTCCACAACAACCGCAAACTCTTGGAGAAGCACATCACGGCGGCAGAAATTGACACGTTTGTTAGCCTTGTGAGGAAAAACCGTGAACCAAGGTGGGATTAGAGTGTCTGTCCAAAAGTTGAGAGCAATGCTTAAACATGTTTGCTTATGTGAGTGCCAAGAAAGATAGAAGTCTGACATATTTCCATGTACTGTTTATGTTTAGGTTTCTGGACTACCTGTCCGATCTGTGTGTGTCAATGAGCAAGTCCATCCCAGTGACTCAGGAGCTGATCTGTAACGCGGTGCTGAATCCTGCCAATGCTGACATCCTTATAGAGACCAAGTGAGACATTTTTTATATTGTGAATATGTAGTGAATTATTAGATGCTAGGATTAGTTTTTAGTTATGTCATTAGTGTTTTTATCTAAAAATAATTTCAGTTTAGACAACTGTTCAAAAATTTGAGATTGGTAATTTTTTTAATGCTTTAAGTCTCACCAGCGCTCCATTTAATTTGACCAAAAATGCAGTAATATTGTGAAATAATATTACAATTTAAAATAACTGTGTTCTATTTGAATATATTTTAAAATGTAATTTATTCCTGTGATGCAAAGCTGAATTTTCAGCATCATTACTCCAGTCTTCAGTGTCACATGATCCTTCAGAAATCATTCTAATATGCTGATTTTCACCTCAAGAAGCATTTCTTATTATTATCTGTGTTGAAAATTACACACACACACACACACACACACACACACACACACACACACAGACAAAGTCCTTACCAGAGCAAAAACTTCTCAATAAATGCAGATAGACATTCTTTATGGATAATTACTTTACCGTATGAATCAAACCATACGGAATGTTTAACAAAAGTTATTTGCATTCTTTATATGATGATATTAATTTAGAATCAAAGCTCAAGTGTCATACTATTCGTAAACACAGTCATTCATAGAAATGTTGATGCAAACATCTTCAGAGGACATTAGCTGAAAATACAGCCATAAAGTGCTTGTTTTATTGAATCATTTACTCTGTTTTATGTATTTGTATATTTATTTACTTACAATAAAAAGGGATTGGATATAAATAAATTGGGATTTAAATACTTTAATTAGTTATCAGCAGTGTTATTTCCGTACCAGTGATATTAAAATTTTTTTTGGTAATATTTTGAGTTAGATTTTAGGTTTTATGTTTGCATTTTATTGTTGGTGATTTTGTG
>NW_015549628.1:374271-379498 GCF_001515605.1 Sinocyclocheilus anshuiensis | reverse complement strand
TATTTTAAAATGTAATTTATTCCTGTGATGCAAAGCTGAATTTTCAGCATCATTACTCCAGTCTTCAGTGTCACATGATCCTTCAGAAATCATTCTAATATGCTGATTTTCACCTCAAGAAGCATTTCTTATTATTATCTGTGTTGAAAACAGTTGTGCTGTTAATATTTTTGTAGAAAGTAAAAAACAGCATTTATTTAAAACAAAATCCTTTTTAACATTATCAGTGTAATGCATCCTGCTAAATAAAAGTATTAATTACTTAAAAAGAAAAAACTTTACTGACCCTAAACATTTGAATCCTATTAATTAATATTAATAAATGTCTTTATTATTTATTTAATTATTTAATTTGTTTGTTGTTAAGTGACACATTTAAGAAGTACTAAGGAATGCTCTGAAATGCGAGTGAACTACTTTAAGTAATTTAAAGTCAGTGATGGGTATTATCTGTCTCTTTCTATAAGGCTAAGATCATGCAATAGATTTCACGTGATATAAATTTTTTTTTTCAAAGAAAAACATGAAAATCAACACTGACACATTGTAGATGTGCAAAATGTTTGCCATTCTAGGTTATAATTATGAGTTGTTTGTTACCAGTTCCATTTAAATTCTGTATCTTTCTCTCTCGACCCAGGCTGGTGTTGTCTCGGTTTGAGGTGGAGTCTGGAGAGGGTCCAGTGGAGTCAGAGGAGGATGAGGAGGAGGTGTGGTTATTTTGGAAGGACAGTGGTAAGGAGATCAAGAGTAAGAGTATCAGAGAGCTGGCACAGGATGCTAAAGAAGGCCAGCAAGAGGACCAGGAGGTCATTAGCTACTACAGGTCAGCCAACAGGAAATAAACCAAGGGTCAAAGTTTATCAGGGCAAAACCCAAAAATACTTTCAAGTTCAAAATGGTAAAAAAAAAACGAATCAAAACATCAGTTCTCTCAGTAACCTCCTCTCCTGGTTCATTTTCTTTCTTAGATACCAGCTGAACCTGTTTGCACGGATGTGTTTGGACCGCCAGTACTTGGCCATAGAGAAGATATCAGGCCAGCTGGATGTAGACCTGATCCTGCGCTGCATGTCGGATGAAGACCTACCCTATGACCTCCGTGCCTCGTTCTGCCGGCTGATGCTTCACATGCATGTAGACCGTGACCCGCAGGAACAAGTGATGCCTGTGAAGTACGCCAGGCTGTGGTCCGAGATCCCGTCCAAGATCGCCATCGATGAGTACGTTGAAGTGTTTTTTAAACAGCCCTCCATTATTAGTTTTCTGTAGTTGTCTCAACCGAGTGCATTCAATGATGTATTTTGGTTTTAGTTATGATAATGATGGAACCAGTAGAGATGAGATAAAGGAGCGCTTTGCCCTCACTATGGACTTTGTGGAGAACTACCTCAGAGATGTGGTCTGTCAGAATATTCCTTTCTCTGATAAGGAGAAAAACAAACTGACTTTTGAGGTAAGTCGCCCATCCAGCATGTGCAATAGTGACGAGCTTGGGTTGTTACTGGATGTGATTAACTCTTGTGTTGCTTTTTGTGATTTTAAGGTTGTGAACTTGGCAAGAAACCTTATTTACTTTGGCTTTTACAACTTCAGCGACTTGTTGCGTTTGACTAAGATCTTGTTGGCCATTTTGGACTGTGTTCATGTCAGCACCATCTATCCCGTCAACAAAATGGAAAAAGGAGATGAGTCCAAAAGTAAAGAATCTTTTTCTCATATTATAACAGTTTTAGTCAACTGTCCTGTGAATGATGTTCAAACAGTCACTAAAATTTGCACAAGCAGAATTTTGAATTTTTAACAATTTGTTGGTTATGTTTCTCACAGGTAGCAATGTAATGAGATCCATCCATGGTGTTGGGGAGCTGATGACCCAGGTGGTCCTAAGAGGAGGCGGATTCTTACCCACAACCCCCACAACACCCCCTGATGGTGATGTGGTGAAGACCCAGACAGAACCAGAGAAGGAAGACATTCTGGTAATGGACACCAAACTGAAGATCATAGAAATCCTACAGGTGATTAAAAACCCATAATTTAATAATATTTTTAAAATATACTCTAAATTAATATAATTGTATTTCATTTTATAAGTCCTATCTGAGGAACCTTAATTTCAACCAAACAGTCAGCTAGCTTCAAAATGTTGAATGCAGGTAAAAATCTGGTGCAAAACTGAACCTTGTGTTTTTGGTGTTCAGTTTATACTGAATGTACGACTGGACTACAGGATCTCCTGCTTGCTCTGCATCTTCAAACGTGAGTTTGACGAGAGCAACACGCAAGTGGATGCAGTGCCAGCTGCGAATGCAGACGGGCCCAACTGTATCCCAGGTATGCAGTATATCCCGATCACTATCACCCACAAGTTACTCTACAGATTATGTGAGTTTTTCTGTGTGTTTTACAGCTCTGGACTTTGAGAACATTGAAGAACAAGCAGAAGGAATTTTTGGTGGAAGGTAAGGATTCATTTCTTGAATAAGAAGGTGCTTTGTAAGAGAACGTAAGTGTGTAACTATTTTTTTCTGAACTCAGTGAGGAGAACACACCTCTGGATCTTGATGACCATGGTGGAAGAACATTTTTGAGGGTTCTGCTGCACCTCACTATGCACGACTATCCACCGCTTGTGTCTGGAGCCCTACATTTGCTCTTCAGACACTTCAGCCAGAGACAAGAAGTGCTCATGGCTTTCAAACAGGTATGTAACACGATGACATTGCTGTTTTAAATAATTTTAATGAATGGTATTGCCATTTTTAGTCCATTTCTTGCTGTTGATGTTTCAAAGCATACATTTGTTTGTATTTGAATTCTTCATGCATCCCTCCCCTTTATTCCCTATAGGTTCAGCTTCTAGTGACCAGTCAGGATGTTGACAACTACAAGCAGATCAAATCAGACCTTGACCAGCTGCGATCTAATGTGGAAAAATCTGAGCTCTGGGTGTACAAGCGACAGGGGGATGAAGGCATGGATGCAGGGGACGGACTCCCAGCAGAGTCTGACCACAAAAAGAAGGTGGCAGCATTTATAATTTAAGCCAGAGACCCCCAATTACATATTTATGAGTGTTGACTGGCCTACAATATTGCGTATAGTACCATATTAATGCACTGACATTCTTTATGATGCTTACATTGCATCATAGCCTTTTTATATTTACGTTTTTGTGTTGGTTTTACAATTTAGCTGAATTGTTAACAAAAAGCTTTGTTGGCCCCATATATCAGAGCAAAAAAAAAAATGAAAGGGGTAATTTTTACCTTTTTTCTTGTAATTGAAACCTTATAGCTCACTTTTTCTATTATTTCACAGTTACCGTTTTTTTTCTGGGGCAGTCTTTTGTACATAATAGCCATTATTATTTGAATTAAATACAACATTAACAGTTGCTTTATTTAGCCTTTGTCTGCTCTTTATGTAGAGGGACTCTGGTTCGGGCAAAAAAAAGACAGATGGAAGTGGCAGTGACAATTACAGAGATGTGAAGGAGGTAAAGTGTCATTCACACAGTTCACACATGACCATTCAGCATTATAAGGTAGGGTCTTATGTCTAAAGTAGTTAATGCATCTAAGCACTATAAAAGAAGCGAATTATGTAGCCACTTTAACTAAAGAAGATCTAATTAACCAGTCCTGAAGTGTACATCTGGAGGAGAAATAGCATGAGCACCACATGTAAAAGCTATTGCAGACTGATCTGCTTTAATAAACAGTGTTCATTCACTTAATTTACTCCTCTTCAGCTCATCATCTGTCTGTCTTTCTATCTCTAGATCCTGCTGCGTCTCAGCAAACTTTGTGTACAGGAAGGACCATCAGGGAAGAAGAGTAAGAAACAGCAGCAGAGGTTGTTGAGGAACATGGGAGCTCATTCAGTGGTGCTTGAGCTGCTGCAGATCCCTTATGAGAAGGTGCAGTATATGAGTGATCAGTAGTGTAGAGAGGTCTTCTCGACCCCAATCACTTCTTACCCGAACTCGACTGCATTTTCCTGATGGATCTCATATCTATTAGATGGATTTCTGTGTACGAGGTTACAGACGTTTGTTCCGGTCTTATCAGGTCCATTCGGAAAAAGCACATTTATTTTAAATTACCTAAGACCCAAGGTCACTAATCCCGTACCCGACCCATGTCCGAGGCACTCGGCAGAGTTTTGTACCTGAACCTGCTTGGGTCTCGGGGTCAGACCTTGGGTTTTCAAGATCCAAGTGGACCCATGAAGACCTCTAGTCTAGTGTACTCAAGTTTAATAAGTGTGGTACTGGCAGAATGATTTTTATGACATTTGGTTCTTTTAATGCGTCTCGAATGTTCATTCTTCAGCTGATGCGGATGGAAAACTGTACTAAAACACCTGCTATTCAGCAATTCCACAACACTGCTACTGAATCTACTGTACAGCATTCAGTGTAGTCAGATTCCTGACTTAAAGACTCCTATGATCCGGTTCTTTTTAGTGAATCTCCTTGAATAATCTTGAATGAAACCTGTATGCTTCTTGAGTGAATGACTCTTTATAATTTTGTGAATCAAAACATGCAATGTGACCAATTTATTTAAAAAAAAATTATTCAAAAACATGCAGCTTGTCCAGTGTAGTCCAGTTCTTGAGTAAAAGACTCCTATTAGCCAGTTCTTTTTTGTGAATACAATAAACATGCAATATGACCGTAGTCTATTTCTTGAATATATAATTGTCATGATCTAATTCTTAATAAATCAAAAACGAAAATTCTGCCAGTGTCTTACATATAACAACCAGTGTAGTCTGATTCTTGAATAAATGGCTCATATGATCCAATTCTTCTTAGTGAATCAAAAACACGCAACACATCCATTTTTGAATGAATGACTCCTATGAGTTAGTTCTTTTAATGACTAAAAAAACTTTCACAAGTTATTACTTTTCTTTAAAATGATTTACTGTTTTATTAAAATATGAACAGGTGTAAATGTTCTCCAACTCCAAAAAAAAATGTGTGTTAATACTCAGTGATGTACATTTTGACAGGGTGAGGACATTCGAATGCAAGAAATTATGAAACTGGCTCACGAGTTTCTTCAGAACTTCTGTGCAGGCAACCAGCAGAACCAGGCTCTGCTCCACAAACACATCAACCTGTTCCTCAACCCTGGGGTGAGCTCTCCATCTCTCTCTCACACACACACACACACACACATCAGGGAAGGACAAGTGTTGGGTGGGGGGG
>NW_015549628.1:373770-374046 GCF_001515605.1 Sinocyclocheilus anshuiensis | reverse complement strand
CACACAAACACACACACACACACACACACACGCACACACACACACACACACACACACACACACACACACATCAGGGAAGGACAAGTGTTGGGTGGGGGGGCGGTTAGACAGACGGATGTTTTCAGTTTCCATATTGCTACATCTTAAACAAATCATTAAAGGGGTCATATGGCGTTGCTAAAAAGAACATTATTTTGTGTATTTGGTGTAATGCGACTTTAGGGGGAAGTCGTGGCCTAATGGTTAGAGAGTCGGACTCGTAACCCAAAGGTTGCA
>NW_015549628.1:372229-373660 GCF_001515605.1 Sinocyclocheilus anshuiensis | reverse complement strand
GTTTTTGTACCTCATGTGTGTTTTTAACGTAAACTTGTGTGTGAATGAGAATTAATTAATTAATTAATACTCACATGCTGTGACAGCTGCTTTCTCTCCGTGCGCTTCGGATGTGTTCGCTCAGAAATCCGTATATCAGAAGTTTAAACTCCTATGGTTTAAAACGCATGATTTCATCACGATAAATATGATAATCAGAACCAAAACAGATGTTTTTAGCAGGTACCAGCTGTAATGGCGCAGCTCTATTATGGAAAAGAGGGCGGGGAACAGCAGCTCATTTGCATTTAAAGAGACAGGCCCAAAAAACTGTTTTGTTTAGTTTTTTCGCTTTTTCACAGAACAAACAGAACACATCTGATCTTTTTTTGTCATGTGTAGATCCTGGAGGCCATCACCATGCAGCACATCTTCATGAACAACTTCCAGCTGTGCAGTGAGATGAACGAGCGCGTCGTGCAGCACTTCGTCCACTGCATCGAGACCCACGGCAGACACGTGCAGTACCTGAAGTTCCTGCAGACCATCGTCAAGGCCGAGAACAAATTTATCAAAAAATGCCAGGATATCGTAATGGCTGAGGTGGGTGGCTGATGTGCTGAAATTGCTTTTGGTTTTGGTGGTTATGTCTAACATGAATCAGTTTTGTTTCTGCAGTTGGTGAACTCAGGAGAGGATGTGCTGGTCTTTTATAATGACCGGGCCTCCTTCCAGACTCTGGTCCAGATGATGCGTTCGGAGCGTGACCGGATGGATGAAAACAGCCCCCTCATGTACCACATCCACCTGGTGGAGCTGCTGGCCGTCTGCACGGAGGGCAAAAACGTCTACACCGAGATCAAGTGCAACTCCTTGTTGCCGTTGGACGATATTGTCCGTGTGGTTACACACAAAGACTGCATCCCTGAGGTCAGTGGCCTAGAGGTTCATGCTGCATAATTTGAGGGTTGTTTTTTTCTAGCAACATTGTGTTATTGTGGTATTGTCTGTTTAGCCTCCCCTAAACGGCACATAAAAACAAAAACTGTGCCTGGATATTTTATATTGGTCAGATGGTCTGTTCCTGTCTAAGTGTGTGAATTTTGGCCAGATTAAGCTGCAGTGAGTACCAGACAAGTCCAAAGTCTGGATACATGGGACTAGATTGGCACTTGGCGAATGTTCAAAGTCTAAATTAGTGGGTCTGTTTAACTCAAAGGGCCCCCTATTGTCTAACACAAGAATGAAAAGCTAAAATCTAATATTTATTCTGTAGTTATGACAAAGCTGCTTGTTTTCAAAATCAAGTACCACAAAGTGGGAGATATATTTAATAATGTTGTAATTCCATACATTGCAAGAACCTTATGTTCTTCAGTAAAAGTTGCTGAGGGGAAAATATAAAAAAATATTGTTGTTTAAGTTTTTTTTTTTTTAATTATGTTTCTTTAG
>NW_015549628.1:343033-371989 GCF_001515605.1 Sinocyclocheilus anshuiensis | reverse complement strand
ATGTACTTACTATATGGTTAGGGTTAGGATTAGGGTTTGGCTTAGGGTTACTTGCATGTAATTATGCATTATTTATTGTTATTATAATAGTAAATACATGTAACGTGTGATAAGGACACCTTAAATAAAGTGTTACCGATTAGTTTAATATATAAAACTTAAATAAATTAATGTAATTTTTATTTTAATACATAAAAATTTTTTTTTTTTTTTAAAGTTACATGATTTTAATATATAGAACATAAATAAATAAATGTAATTGCATTTGTATTAATTGTATTTTATTACATAAAACCTAAATTAATTTAAAGGTTTTATTAAAAAGAATTAAATTATATCATTTAGAATCTGAGTTATCTGATCTAACTGATCTTCAATTAGATTTTTTGAAGACATAAGAAAAAATAAATCTAATTACTAATACATAAAACTTAAATTAATGAAATATTTTTAAAATACTATATATTGGGGCAGCAAAGGGGTGAATCAGTGTATGTTCTGACTGTGCTTACTGAAGCAAATGACTCAAGGCCACAATAATTCTGTCTATTCTTTATGCTTGCTTTGCATCCAGGTCTGCAACAATACAAGCGACCGCAAACATGCTGACACGACGTTAGAAAGCTACGTGACAGAAACCGTGATGAGTATTGTGACGACATTTTTCAGCTCCCCTTTCTCCGACCAAAGCACTAGTTTACAGGTAATGACCCCAATACTGAAATATTCGTGATATATCTGCACAAGTTAAGTATGTGTTGCTTTCAGCTGTCAGTTTCAGTTCAGTTTTGGTTCACCACCTTCTTCAGTTTCTACAACGGTTTGATTTCTTTGAAGGAAACACATCGTTATCTTTACACATGGGAAAATATACCCTCCAGATAATATCTTAACCATTTTTCACCTCTTCCTCGCTTAGGTGGCACATCATATGTACGTAAGTATCTGTAAAAGCCCCTCCCCTTCTCTAGCGCTAACCTGCTGGTGTCCTTTGTGAGACCCGTAGGATCTGTAGAAGTTCAGGCCGTTTCATCACACTTGGGTTTCTAAAGAATCAGCCTGACCACTGGTGACTGACGCACCGCTCAGAGCTTTCCAAGAACTCTCCTCTCTCATTAACATGCACACACTTCCCACATCTCCATTTCACAATGAGAGAAACCAGGGCTGATCCACATAGTGTGTGTATGCTTGTAGAGCGTTGGTGGCTGTGGAGGCTGACAGTATAGCTTTTCTTGGAAAGCCTGGTATTTTCACTATTGACCGTCTTTCCATGTAGCCCGTCTGACTTTGCTGTCTGGAGATAAAAGAAATCACATGAATAGTACTAGATCTGTACCGTACCATTATTTTCACTTTCTGAGCTTTAGGCGACATGATGCCTATTTTGTTGGTTAGGTTTTAAAGAGCTTATAACTTTAAAAGTAGACTTCACTGTTTGTTTTTACAGATCAAAATAAGTCTTGCATAAAGACAGATATTTTATGTCATTTTTTCATTATTCTAAATTTTTCGGTGATAAAATATTACTATTATGTGATGAAAGATAATTCAATGATCATTTATTTTGACATTACAGTAATACAGTAATGCACATAATAGTAAAGAGGACTAGAAATGTACTTTTATTTTTATGTTTATATTTTAAATATGATTTTTTTAGAAAATGCATTAAGCAAAAACTTAAAAAGTAGATACATGATAATTTAGGACTTTGGTACAATTATACAATTACTAATTCTGCAGTATGTAATTCATAAACTATAATCTCTATTTAAATAGCTGTTTATCTATCTATCTATCTATCTAATAATAATATTATTATTACATATTATATCTATATCTATATATTACATATCTATATATTATTACGTATTTGTATGTTTATTATTATTATTATTACATATTTTTATATTATATATACATATATATTTACACTACCATTTATATGTTTTTGAAAAAATTCACTTATGCTCACCAAGGCTATAATTGTAATGTAATGTCATATATTCTTCTGAAATGCTGCTGAAATTTCTGAATTCTTTGCTTCAGTCTTCAGTGTAACATGATTCTTCAGAAATCATTCTAATATGCTGATTTGGTGCTCAAGAAACATTCCTACTATTATCAATGTTGAAAACAGTTGCTGCTTAATATTTTTGTAGATATCTAGATTTTTTTTGTCATGACATTTTGATGAATGGAAAGCTTAAAAACAGCATTTATTTGATGTTAAAATCTTTGTAACATTATAAATGTCTGGTTTTCTTTGACCAATGTAGATACAGACAAATCTTATTTTTTAATGAATGAATGAATTTATTTTTATTACTTTAGTCTGCAGTTGTAAAGTAGCAAGTGCCTCCTCATACTGTGTCGTGTATCGACCCTAAACCCCATTCATTATTTCCTGGAAGTGTTGCTTCATGACAGCTTCCTTCTCTGATCTTTCACATCTCTCTTTGTTGTGACAGGCCTCCATTTTAGGCAAAATAACTGAGGTACCGCTTTGTAATGACTTCACAGTGGTTGCTCATGGAATGTGGTGATGTAGTTTGTGTTAGACTCTTCGCTAGTAATCCTGTTTGAGTGGGAAACTAGATCACACTGAGGTTTTTTTTTTCACAATTAAGCCCTTGTGCGCACTAGACTAGTCGTCCAGAAAGCGTTTGAACAAATCTTGCAGTTGTAGCGAGGTAAACATGCCATCCTTCCTCTCAGCTTTGCACATTTCTTGTGAGTGTTGTTACGTTCTCACCCATTGTGTTGGTGGTAAGATGTGGTGTTAGTTTCTGTCACTGGAGGTGTCAACACATCATAATTTGTTAACCTTTTAGCCTATATACGTGTAAGAAAATTAGAGAAATGTCCACAAATATGGGTGTATGAATTTCTTTTTAAGAAACTGTCTTTAATGAGATGTGTCAGGTTCAATGTAAGCTATTCTCTATTGATAGCATCTTCTGCTGTGGAATACCACAGAAACCAGTCCCTTAGTTTGTGCAATCAAACAAAAATGGCATGTGTAGTAATTCTATTAGCTTTACTAAAATCAGAAAGTTAAAATGTTTGGGGCCAGTGAGATTTGTTTTTACCTTTTTGGAAAGAAGCCTTGTATGAGCACCAAGGCTGCATTTATTTAATTAAAAATTGTAATATTGTGAATTTTATTACCATATTTTTTTTTTCTGAATATATTTTGAAATGTAATTTTTTCCTGTATTGACAAAGCTGAATTTTCAGCATCATTACTCCAGTCTTCAGTGTCACATGATCCTTCAGAAATCATTCTTATATGCTGATTTGCTGCTCAAGAAACATTTACTATTATTAATGTTGAAAACAGTTGTTGCTTGATATATATATTGTTTTTCATGATAGCTTAAAAACATATTTGTTGAAACATATTTTTTATTATTTTTATTTATTTGATTCTTTGATTAATAGAAAGTTCAAAAGGTCAGCGTTTATTTCAAATATAAATCTATTGTAGCATCATACATGTCTTTACTTTCACTGTTGATCATCCTTGCTTAATAAAAGTATTTTTTTTTCTTAAAAAAATGTAGGAATTATGTTGGCAACATATAACATAAGTGCTTTAACCAACATATGAGCTGCTTTAAAACTCTCTGGAATGCCTTGACTAGGGCTGTGCGATATGGACAAAAAAAAAACGATCGTGATTTCTTTGATCAATTTTGCGATTTCGATTTTAATCACGATTTTGACACACACAGACATGCTTTACAGTCATTAATGCATTCAGTGTGAATTTGAAACATATTTCCAAAAGAAAACCAATTAGAGCTTTATCAAAAAGCTGTAACATGTCTCTAGAACAGACATAAGGCAAAATAATCACTAAGTAAAGGTGTAACAAAATGTCTCTAGAATAGACATATGGCAGGGGAAAAAAAAATCCTGTGTCCAGGGATTTTTTTTTTTTTGCCATGCATTGGTCATAGGCACGCTGCATTCTGATTGGTTTGGATAGCATACTGCGGGAGGTTGGGGGCGCGGAAAATCGTGCTATAAAGTGATTTAGAAATCGCGCAAGCTCAAATCGCGATTTTATGACGATTTCGATTAATCGCACAGCCCTAGCCTTGACCCACAGACTTTTGTGTCTTATGCTGTCACTTCTATTGAACCTTCTGTTGAAGATGTTGTAGAAACCAAAAATGGTGCACAGATGTTTCATTCACTCTTTTGAATCTTTTGAAAGTATCCATCACAGAAGTTTCCTCTCAGCTTCTCTATTATTGATGTGTAGTTATTTGTTTTCCCTCCTTTTGTCTCTCTGTGTCTAATATAATCTCTCTCCATCCTTTTCTCTGTCCTCTCTCGTTGTTTTTGCATTCTTGTTCTCCAGACCCGGCAGCCTGTGTTTGTGCAGCTCCTGCAGGGGGTTTTCAGAGTTTACCACTGTAACTGGCTCGTTCCTGCCCAGAAAGCCTCAGTGGAGAGCTGTATTAAGGTTCTGTCTGATGTGGGTAAGTATTTGACTGTAACAAGTATTCAAACTTTACATAAATGAACCTCATGCAGCTCCATTTCCATTTATCTTTACATCCGTCCTTTAAAATAAAAACCTGAGGCATAAAGAGATGATTTCACCATTTGCTGTATTAAAGGGATAGTTCACCCAAAAATGAAAATGTTATGTGTATCTGCTTACCCCCAGGGCATCCAAGATGTAGGTGACTTTGTTTCTTCAGTAGAACACAAACGGAGATTTTTAACTCAAACCGTTGCAGTCTGTCAGTCTTATAATGGAGGTGAATGGGAATCACAGCTTTGAGAGTCAAAAAAAACATACACAAAACCAAATTAAACCCTGCGGCTCGTGACGATACAATGATGTGTAAAGACACGAATAGGGATATGCCGGTATCAAATTTTCATGTTGCGATTAATTGCTAATGCTTTTATCACGGTATGCGGTATTATCACGTTATTGAAATTTAGTTTAAAAAAAAGTGCTGTCATAATACAGTATAACAGGTTTAATAACTTTTTTCTTATAACAAAAATAATATATATATATATATTTATATATTAAAAGTAATAATACAGCAAGAAGTTGGAAGAACTGGATTGAGGAAAGTTCAAAAACAACATCCACATGATGACTGAGGGAAAAAAATATATGTATGTATATCAGTATTAAAGTTATTTTTTAAATGCAGAGCATGTTTGGTTAAATGACCCATGTGACGCCATACAAACGGATACAGCAACTTCTACTTATATGTCTCCAGCGGTATCAAGAAGCTCCTGCTGTTGTGTTTAACAGAGGAACAGCAGTTAATTTCTTTGAAAGGTGCAATTTTGAAATGTTGAACAAAAGACACCTTGTCATCAGAAGTTGGTGTTGTGGGTAGAAACATGCATTTCCTCTCGTTTTAAAATACTGCTTTCATACTCCAACCAGAAGACAGTGAAGGGGGATAGAGGTCAGTGGAGGGGTGTCATCTAGTCTGGGTGAGGGGAAGGGTGAGTTAGTGAGTTGCGGTAAACCATGGCTTCATCACGTCTGTCTCCACCCCCGTGCAGCTGGGGCGTGAGTTGGCGAGTATTCAGACACGTTTGCACAGCTCACGTCTGTGCTATGACCCTTATGGCTGCTGGATTCAGCCCTCGCTATGAAAACAAATAATGCCCTTGGTGCTGAGAATATTTGTGGCCTGGGTCCAAAAATGTTTTTTTTACCACACTTGCCAGTGCCAATGAAAATATACAAGATGTTTTTTTTACACAGAGACGGAGACACGCTCACTTCATATATGATGTTGCAAGTGACATGATCGCCTGTTTGTTACACATATGAAAGGGCAAAACATTCAGTATTTAATAATATAAAATATATTAACAAAATAAATATGTAATTTAATATTGTTAATATTATTATATTCAATAAAATATGTACAAAAGTTTCAGTAGAGTCAGAAAGATTATTTAAACAAAAAATGGATGTATTATATTGACAAAAATGACAGTAAAGGCATTTACATGAAAAAACCCTAAATAAATAAACAAATAGCTACTGTTCTTTTGAACTTTCTATTTATCAAAGAATCCTGAAATGTATCATGGTTGTTCTGCAAAAATATTAAGCAGCACAACTGTTTTCAACAATGATAATCATATTTCTGAAATAGCAAATCAGCATATTAGAATCATGATACTGAAGACTGGAGAACGGCTGCTGAAAAATTCAGCTTTTCCATCAGTAAAATAATACATTTTAAAATAATACATTTTATATATTATTATATCTAAAACATGAAAATATTTTTGATCAAATAAATGCAGCCTTGGTGTGCAGGAGAGGCATAAAAAACAATCCAACTCAAACTTAGTGTAGCCCTGGAAGTAAGCAGATAAACATCAAATTTAAATTTTTGGGTGAACTATCCCTTTAAGTGTGCATGTAATTGTATTTACAATTGTCTTTTTTTCAGCCAAGAGCAGAGCGATCGCCATCCCTGTGGATTTGGACAGCCAGGTGAACAACCTGTTTGTGAAGTCCAACAATGTGGTACAGAAAACCATCCTCAATTGGAGGATGTCAGCTCGCAACGCGTCCAGAAGAGACTCAACGCTCACCACTTCCAAAGATTACAGGAACATCATTGAGAGGCTGCAGGTGAGGGTGGGGTCTCCGGAGAACAGCCAATGATGCAATGTTTTTGTATTAAATGCTGCGTCACAATAGCTTTCATCGAGACACACTTAAAAATAGCATTATTGTTAAAAATCATTGTTTGGTCATACAGTCGATTGGTCAATCATGTGTATAAAAACCTCATCTATATTGTTCCAGATGCATTGCAAAATGGAATTTGAAGAGGTGGGGAAACAGGAAATTAGTTCCAGGAATTCATGTGCATTGTTATAGGGAAGTTGAGTCAGGGTGGAATGTTCTGATAATGTTTGTCTTTTGGCACTAATCGAAGATTCCAGCTCACATTCTATATGGATCATTTTATGAAACTGGTGCCTTGTCCAGTTTGATAAGATGGTTTTTACTGTAAAATTGTAGATGTTCTATCAGATAAATAATGCATTTAAGTGATAATAAATTGCATTGTGCCACCTCAAGCTAAATTAATAAATTTTAACATATGTTTGTATAAAACACTGCCTTCAGAAAGGCTACAATGTTGATGGTAACAAAATCCCCCCCCAAAAAAAAAAAACTTAATTTGAAAAATGTATTTAACAGCTTAAGGTTATAATAATTTAAATGTGGTTTGTAATGTAATGTTTTTAAATATTTTATAGAGAATTTATTTTCTATATTATTATAGTGTTAAAATAGTGTAGTATAGTAGGATTATGCTTTTTAATTTGCATTTCATTTATTATAAAAACTCATGGCAACAACATTAACAAAAGAACTGTATTTTTATAGTAGTATATTTTAATTTATTTTATAGGTTTATTTTTTTGTCATAGTTTAATATGTGAAAAATATTATGGTAATGCTAGCTAAAGCTAATGCTAGCTTTTGTTAAAGATCATGTTCCATGAAGATATTTTGTAAATTTCCTACCGTAAATATGTCAAAACTTAAAGACTAAAGACTTAATTTGGACAACTTCAAAGGCGATTTTCTCAATATTTAGATTCTTTTGCACCTTCAGATTCCAGATTTTCAAATAGTTGTATCTCGGCCAAATATTGTCCTATCCTAACAAACCATACATCAATGGAAAACGTATTTATTCAGCTTTCAGATGAAAAAACTTGACCCTTATGACTGTGGTCCAGGGTCACATATATGAAATAAGCCAGTTTCCATCTCTCTGTGAAGTATGATATGTGCCATACAAATACTTTGTGAGGTTTTGGTTTCTAATATAAAGTTATCAGCCACATTTATGCACTCGTCAGTGTCAGTTTTCAGTCCCATTTGGTGCTTGGCGAGTGTCTCGTGTACATCCTGTGGTCAAACGTATTATATTGTCACTGTGCACGGCTTTAGTTGCACATGATCAAAATAAATGCCCTAATGTGTGTTTGTCAGGACATCGTGTCTGCTCTGGAGGATCGTCTGCGGCCGCTGGTTCAAGCTGAGCTCTCTGTGTTGGTGGATGTACTGCATCGCCCAGAGCTGCTCTTCCCCGAAAACACAGATGCTCGACGGAAATGCGAGAGCGGAGGCTTCATTTCTAAGTGACTTTCCTTTTCCTATAAACCTTAAACCATAAAACCATCTTCTTGAACTGAGAGGACAAAACTGTCATAACAGTCTTCCTCTTTTTATGTTATGAACCAATAGCATCTGTGAATATGTTTCATTGGGTGACCTAAAACACATATAGGATCAAAACAGTTTTTTTCTTTATAATTCTAATAATATATCATATCACAATTAGGGCTGCAACAAACGATTATTTTGATAATTGATTAATTGTTAGATTAATCAACGATTATTTCACTGATTAATCAGTAGACATTTATTGATTATTCGACTTTTGCAATTAGTTAAAATATTGAGTTATACAAATTCTAACAAATAAATGAAGGTAATCACTTCAGCTATTGAAAGTCATATTATGTAATTACAATTATACAATTAATTTATACAAATAAATATATTTGGCACACAAAATGAGATGACAGAGAAACGCTCTTATTCACCATTTAATTAGCTATATGAAAAAGTAACTGAATGACACATCATTCTGCCTAAAATCTCTTTTTGTAAGTCATATGGATAAGAAACAAAATAAAGGTAAGTGATAAGACGCTTTCTTTTTTGATAAACTATTTTATTCACAACATAATCTCTCTTAAAATACCTTATAGGGTTATGATAATCAAAACAGTCCTAAGCTAGGTCAAGCTTTGATCTCTGCAAACCAAACTATAACTTTAATTAAATATTTTTTCCCACTAATAAAAAGATTTTTTCATTAGCTAGCTCCAAACTGGAGAGCTGATGTAACCAGATGCTTTCTTAACTGCTGCTTTCTCACCGCGGTCAGTTTTTGTTGTGTTTATTTTGTTATTGAGAGGAAAGCGCGCAGCATATATTTACATAATCATCCAAACGTCGCTCAGGAGCCTCAGGTTCGGCTGCATTTGCTCTGAAGCGCTGTTTCTTTTTCTCTTGAATAGGGGTTATGCGCAACAGACTTCCGTATTCTGTTAACCGGGTCTCGTCGCTTCCGGTTCAAGCGTTTTGCATATGCTTAGTTAAATATGAAGCAGTTTTACTCAAGATGCCTTCAAAGTAGATACCAATGATGATCATAACCAATAGAGAATAGGGGTTATGCGCAACAGACTTCCGTATTCTGTTAACCGGGTCTCGTCGCTTCCGGTTCAAGCGTTTTGCATATGCTTAGTTAAATATGAAGCAGTTTTACTCGATATGCCTTCAAAGTAGATACCAGTGATGATCATAACCAATGTCCATCACATATGCAGACTGATATGTAAAAGTTTTTTTTTTTTAAATTCTTTTCACATTTAGATATAAAAATTGAATAAAACGTCAACAATAAAAACAGCTAGCTAGTTTAACTGATAGATATCGCTATTATTTAATACGGCTGTTAACATGTTCTCCGACAAGCGGAAGCAATGAGACCTGTTTTCCGGGTTTGGTCAGGTGATGTTCGACATATACCCTATTGCATCAGGACGGCTGAATTACAGTCTTGCGCAACAGCGCCACACTGGTCAAACCGCGTTATTGCAGGCTCTTACATTAGGTCATATGAGATCAAATGACTACTCGACAACAAAAAGATTTGTCGATAATGTCGACTAATCGTTTCAGCCCTAATCACAATATTAGTGTTTTTACTGTATTTTCGATCGAATAAATGCAGCCTTGGTGAGCATAAGAGACTTATTTCAAAAACATATGAAACGTATGAAAAATAAATCACTGAGCCGCATTCTGCAGTGGTGCAGTAGTGCTTACTGTCCTTCACCTGTCCTCAGTGTGTGTCCTTGTGCTGTGAGAGACTCATCTCCGTCTGGCAGAGCTACAAAAGAGATTACCTGTGTGTTTGTGCGGCCGTCTGTGTTTGTTTGCATGCGGGAGTAATGCTGAGATGCAGGATTAGCTGATTCAGGAATGGGGTTTCATTACAATGTAAGCGTCCCTTGTACTGTCAGTGGGAGCAACATGAAAGACTATTAACAGCTCAGATTCTGGTTTCAATCTGGTTTCTTTTCAGTTTAAGTCAGTTTTTTTTTAGTTTACAGAATATTTATAAGGACAGTCTTAATGCATTAATGTGGGGTCATTATTAAAAAAAATAAAATAACCATAAATAAAATAATCACAATATTAATTGAAAATGTAAAAGACCAAATATTAATTTTGAGGTCTGCTAAAGATTATATAACAAACTTGTGAGACGTACTGTGTTTTTCTCTTTCAGATTAATAAAACACACTAAACAGCTTTTAGAGGAGAACGAGGAGCGTTTGTGTATAAAAGTTCTGCAGACACTTCGAGAAATGATGACGAAGGACCGCGGCTATGGGGAAAAGGTAACATACATGTTGTGGTTGCATAAAACAAATGAAAAATATCCTTCCACTTACACAATCCTGTCTTCTACAGCACTATTATACATCTTGATGAAATTACAAGAATCCTTTGGTGTGTGTTACTGTACATTTGTCCATATTACCCATAAAAATAGCAAAACAGGCCTACAGGACACACTTCACTCTGTCTTTCCACATTACCGCCTAAAACCAAGTTCAGAGGGCTATGTTAAACATCTGACATGCTGTTTTTATTAACCTATATACTTTTATGTACATAACTGCACACAAACACACACATGCATCTGTTCATGACACCTAACACTTTATAAAACATGCTGATTTTCCTAATGTGTTTTTTTTACCATCACTAAATGAATTAACACCCAATTAACGTCACTAACATATCTGAATGCCCAAGATTTTATTATAATGTTAATTCTGGCTATATCCAATTTCTGATTTAAAGACTCCATGAAAACAAAAAGAGAGTTTAAGGTTTTAATTCTATGTCTGTTAGATTTGAGACCATCTGTATGCTACTAGTGTATTTATATTGTTTGATTTTATTTGATTTTATACTTTATTTAATATAATTTTATTTTTTATTACATTTTTTTTGTTTGTTTGTTTATATAGATTTTTTATTTTATTATTATTTATTTTATTTAATTTTATTTTGGAAAGAAAACTGCACTCATGAATTCATGGGGTCTTTAACTACAAATGACAAGATTTGGTCACACCTTTTTGTAGTTGGCAACTAATGCTTTCAGAGCTAATGCTGATAAATAACAATCACAATAATCTTGTGTTATGTCACTAACGAACATCGTTTGGCATTTTTTATTTGTGCGTTCTCTGATTCCTTCCTTCACGATACTAACTTTGCTGTATGCTCTTCTCTTCCAGCTAATTGCCTTTGATGATGAGCTGGATGTGGCTGAGGTTGTTTTTTATTTTTGGTTTTATTATTTGCTATGTTTAGTTGGGCTTCCCGCTCTCGCGCCAATGTAGTCGTCCTACTTAGTGCTTGTTCTCTTTTCCTTTGAGCTTTTTGCTGGTGTTCGTCAACATGACTTCACCACAACCTGGCCGTTTTTGTTGTCTGTCTGTGTGTGTTGAGGTTGCGTGCAGTTAACCTCACCTGATAGTTTCAGTGTGTGTTCTTGTGCATGTGTTTATTTTACCACTGGCCTTATTTTAGATAGCGTGTGCTGGTGAAAATGCGTGTAAGTGTATCAGCCCACCTCTCTTCGTTCGCACTTCCTCTGTGTAGCCTTAATTCAAGTTTACATTCCTGTTACATTCATTGCTGAGACACAACAACAGTAGCGGTTTAACAGGGACGTCACAACATATCATTGGCACTGTGTTTAAGCTCTGAAGAACAAGTAATTACAGAGTTTTTTTTTACGATAATAACACCGTATTAATCCAGCCAAAAACACATTACGCTGATGATCTAGCGAAACTGAAATATAGCCAAACCCAGTTCAGGTAAGTTGTGAAATTGTGGCTCATTCAGCTGCATTTGCAAGGAAAGCTCCAACTGAAAACAGTTTTCAGTCTTAGTTTGTGATTTCTTGATCTGACAAACCAAAAAATGGCAATCTTTTTTTAAATCTTTTTTTGTGTGTGATTTGAACTTTTAATGTGAGAAACGTGAATACATACGTTATAGAATAAAGTGTAAATTATTTTATAATTAGATTTGTCTTTCCGGAAGTGCTTGCGTAAAAAAAGTCTGGTTCTGAATAAATAAAACACTTTGCTGCCAGTTTTCTGTTGACTGTTCACAAAAATAAAGGCATAAATAATAAACAGCATGGCATCCACACACCACATTGTTAAAAGCTCTGATGGATCTTTGACGCATATAAATGCGTAAACGCTTTTTGAGGTTGTGGAAAAAGCAGGATCAGTTAGAAATGAAGTCGGAATACCACAAATTAGATTTCTGAATTGGTTCCAATCATCTGAAATTCTTATTAATGAACAAAATATTTTCTTACTCAGTTTTTTGGCTAGTTTTTAAGTATAAATATCGAAACATTCCTAAATCAAGATTGCGATGTAAAATGACAATATTAAGTCTTGTTTTTTTAAATATTGATCAAAATGAGTTTTTGCTTAAAATAAGAAAAATATATGGCAGTGGGGCCAGAAAAATAAACGCGTTTTTTTTAGAATTAAGATTCTGACTTAAGCATAAATTCACATAATTTTTTCTGAAAACAAGACTTAATATCATAAAGGAACACTCCACTATTTTTGAAAATAGGCTCATTTTCCAAACCCCCTAGAGTTAAACAGTTGAGTTTTACCGTTTTCGAATCCATTCAGCCGATCTCCAGGTCTGGCGGTAGCACTTTTAGCTGTAGCTTAGCATAGATAATTGAATCTGATTAGACCGTTAGCATCTCACTCAAAAATGACCAGAGTTTCTATATTTTTCCTATTTAAAACTTGACTCTTCTGTGGTTACATCGTGTACTAAGACTGACGGAAAATGAAAAGTTGCTGTTTTAGCAATGATATTACGCAGCGCCTGAAAATAGGCTAACTTCCGTCAACATAACCAACGTGACCACCTGCTTGCACAGGGAGCGTGCTGGGGACTATTTTCAGGCGCTGCTTAATATCATTGCGCCTGCTGCACCCATGGTACGGCAGCAAAGTTCCTTGATTATTACGCCGGAATGAGAGTATAGTTCCTAGCCATATCGGCCTAGAAAACAGCAACTTTTCATTTTCCGTCGGTCTTGGTACACGATGTAACTACAGATGAGTCAAGTTTTAAATAGGAAAAATATAGAAACTCTTTGCTCATTTTTGAGTGAGATGCTAACGGTCTAATCAGATTCAATGATCTATGCTAAACTACAGCTAAAAGTGCTACGCCAGACCCGGAGATCGGCTGAATGGATTCGAAAACGGTAAAACTCAACTGTTTAACTCTTAGGGGAGTTGGAAAATGAGCCTATTTTCAAAAATAGTGGAGTGTTCCTTTAAAGCATTTTGCTTTACTTATTGGTCCCAATCCATATTAGTATGCAAATCATAATCCATTGTGCAAATGTCATCTGAATTAGATTTTGAGTAGTAAATATTCTAACAATATCTTGGTCAGTGGGAAGTTTTCAAACTTTAAGTATGCTGTTCAAAAATTTAGTGTAGGTCTGTCATGCAAGCACTATAATTACAAGTAACACCAATCTTTGTGGTTGCTTACCATTGACTCCTTTTTATGTGAGAGGTGGCAATGTATCTGTAAATTCAAAGTTTAAAGTGAGTGTCTGTGCGTGTTTGAGTTGAAGTCAGGAAGGCACGTGGGAGTTCATACTATATTTATAGTCACTGCTCTCCTATCACTTCCAGGGATGAAATGCGACCCGGTCTCCCCATAACAGGAAGACATGTGTGAACGTTCTTGAGCATCCATGCAGTTGTGTGGCATGGCTGAACAAGAAAAATGGCATTATTATTTGTGTATATGTGTGTCTGTTTGTGTGTCATCATGACTTGTATTTGTATAGAAGGAGAAGTGTAAAAGGTCACTAAAGGGTGTGTTCACCAGTTTTTTTGGGTGTTTTGGTGTTAAATTAAGGTCAGCAGAAACCATATCACAAGTTTAAGTAATACACTCCTTCTGAGGAAAAAACAGAACGTCAAATGGTTGGCTTGAGGCGTTTAAAAATGCAATGTGTGCTTTTTTTCTATACATTCTTACTGGTGAAAGATAACGCTGAAGTGCTGACGGGGGCATTTCGATAAATAAGGTGACACAAGCACTCGTGAGTAAATACCTTTCTCGTCGAATGTTCTGGGTTTGATGCAGGTTATTCACAGCATTTGTAATTTTTTACCACACACACACACACACACACACAATTTTGTATAAACATATATGTATGTGTATATATACCATTTAAATTTTTGGGGTCAGTAAGATCAGTTTTTCCTAACTGATACTTTCATTCAGCAAGGACACAGTAATCAAAAGTGACAGTAAATACATTAATAATGTTATGAAATATTTGCATTTTAAATAAATTGTGTTCTTATGAACTTTCTATTCATCAGGGAATCCTGAAAACAACAAATTACAGTTTCCACCTAAATATTAAGCAGTAAAGCTGATTTCAACATTGATATTAATAAGAAATGTTTCTTGAGCAGCAAATCAGTATATTAGAATGATTTCTGAAAGGCCATATGACCCTTAAGACTGGAGTTATGATGCTGAAATTTCAGCTTTGCATCACAGGAATAAATTGCATTCAAATTACAGATCCCAAATTTTTGAATGGTTGTATATGTACAGTATATTAATCCAGAAATAAAGTTATATAATGCGATGGCCCTATATACATACATACATGCACACATATATAATATACAGGTATAATGTGATGGTCCTATACACACACACACACACATATATATATATACGTATATTAGTGCTGTCAAACAATTATTCGCGATTAATCGCATCCAAAATAAAAGGTTTTGTTTACGTAATATATGTGTGTGTACTGTGTATATTTATTATGTATATATAAATAGACACGCATGCATGTATATATTTAAGAAAAATATGTTATGCTTATATATTAAATATATTTATATATAAATTAAATTACATGAATATAAATTTATACATGTAAATACATGTAAACATTTTCTAAATATATACTGTATGTTTGTGTATTTATATATACATAATAAACATACACAGTACACACACATATTATGTAAATAAATACTTTTATTTTGGATGCGATTAATCATTTGACAGCACTAATATATATTTACATTTACATTTAGTCATACGCTTTACGCTTTTATCCACAGCGACTTACAAATGAGGACAATAAAAGCAGTCAAAACTAACAAAAGATATATATGATGGATATTTTGCATGATCGCTGTTTTTTGATGATGATTGGGAGGTCATGTCATTAGAGCGCATCATGAGTCTGAGCCCTCACACACACTTAACACGTGTTCACAGCACGTGTTCACTGACCATCCCTGCTCATAACATACGACACTTCTCCCTCTGTCTCTCTCTTCATCTTTATATTACATAAGAGAATGTGTCTCCTGTCACAGAGTGTAAGTCTGTGTGTGTGTGTGTGTGTGATGTAAGAGGGATGGGGAGGATAATATGGCTTTAGGTTGACAATGCGGCTGTGCTGCTGAGCAGAGAAGCTTATGTAATGTGGATGGAGAGAGTGGTGTGTGTGTGTGTGTCTCTCTCCTTCACCTGGACTGTGCTAGACACTCTCTCAGCCATAAGTAGTCTTCTTTCTTTCTTTCTTTTTTCTTTCTCTCTCTCTCTCTCTCTCTCTCTCTCTCTCTCTCTCTCTCTCTTTCTTTATCTCTTTCTCTCTCTCTTTCTTTCTCTCTTTCTTAATATTTCTGCCTGTCTCTGTTTCACATTTTCTATGACTTTCTATCATTCTGTTTTCATGTTGTTTTATTTGGTAACACTTTAGTATAGAGACCAATTCGCACTATTAACTCGTTGCTTATTAGCATGCCTATTAATAGCATATTGGCTGTTTATCAGTACTTATAAAGAATATATTCTGCATGACCATATTCTACATCCCTAATCTACCCAATACCTAAACTTAACAAATACCTTTCTGACTATTAATAAGCAGCAAATTAGGAATTTACTGAGGCAAAGGTCGTAGTTAATGGTTTGTTAATAGCGAGAATGGGACCTTAATATAAAGTGTGATCTTTTATTTATTCTTTTTATAAGTCTTTCTGTCTGCCTCTGTTTCTGTCTTATTCGCTGTTCTGTTTTTGTTCTGTCTGTCATAATCTTTCTTTCTGTCTTTCTCTCACTTTCTTTTTCTCTGCCTGTCTCTCTCTCTCCTTGTTAATTAATTGTTTGTTTATATTTTTCATTGTCTTTGCCTGTCTATCTTTTGCTCTGTCCCTCTCTTTCTCTCTGTATGTGAGTAGATTGAGTCAGTTCCAGTAGTCAGTGTGTGTCAGTTGGGGTCGGTTGTCCTCATGTGTTCTCTGTTATCTCTGGCTCCTCCTCTGCACGTCTAGTGTCGTCCATCAGGGGGAGCTGTGGACACATCCGTCCCTGCACACACCGCTGTCCCAGTTTCCTCGCCTTCTTGCAGCACGATTCCTGGACTCCCGCCAGCTCGCAACCAGAGGTTACATAAGACCTGCCCTTCTTTTTTTTCTGTTTATTTTTTCCTGGAATCCAGGCTCTTTACTGATGTGTGACCTTCTGCAATAATTGGCAATAAAAGTGCGAAGGGCTATTTACCAAAAGACTCTGGCAGTGGCGAAGACCCTCCGGTGGACATACAACATCCTAAACCCTTTTGTGAACACAACAGTTCAGTTTCCGTCTTATTAGACTGAAATGCGTAAATGAGGTCACCAAGTGAGTTTCCTTCAGTCTTTAGGCCAGAGCTTTAAGACAGACACACATTTATGTTATTGAGCTCATCAGGTTAGAAAGTGTGTTTGCAAACCCAACCGTGCTTTTTTTCGACAATGACAGTGACTGAAATGAACCCTCGAAGCTTCTCGCCATTGACATGCACCGTAAAGAATAAAGCCGTGATATCAGTACATGCTCGAGGTGTTTCGTCCCCACACCCGACAAACTTGTGACACACAAACTTGTGACTTGCACTGGAAGAAAAAGTAGCCAAGAGCTCTTTGAAAAGTCAGTGTTAAATCGAATTCGGATTCATTACCGGACGATGTGCAGATGAATGGATGTGCTTTATCGATTTCTCATGGGGAAATTCACAAGAAAGTGTTTTTATAGCTTGTGATGAAAGCATGCATTTATGGTGGCTAGAGAGGGACATTTCGCATTCACACCTTGTGTTTTGCAGCAGCATTATTTTCCAGCTGAAAAATGTCGCAGAAAGGGAGATTCCTTACTGGTTGCAGTATTACTCACACAAACATGTGCGTGCGTCACGGCTGTTGCTAATTTAGAACCCCCCTCTTTTTCTTTGTGTTAGAATGGTTCCAGACAACATGCTCAAATTTTCCTCTTGGCATCCTTTTGAATCAAACAAATGTTTATGATATCAAATGGCACTGAGTGTTTATGCTGTCTGAATCGTTTTTGTTTTTTTTGGTCAATAGTAGTATACTCATTTTCATTGTCTCTGACGTGTCGTACAAGGAACTGTTTGCGTGCCGTGTATGTAGCCTGCTTTGCTCGTTCCTTTTTGCTCTTGCACGACTAACTTTTTGATTTTATGTGTCTTTTCTTGTCTTACTAATGCACCAATAATTGTGGAAATACTTCCATGTGAATGTTGTGACAGGACCAAACAAGTTGCACATACCTTTTTGAAAATCAACCACACACAAAAAAAACCCTTTTTTTTTTCCACACCCAACTTGGTAACACTTAAGTGTAATGTTTTCTTCTGCCAAGTCACGGCTTGAGAATGCATTACATAACTGCTTGAGATTGAAGCCTTTTATCAAATACGTTTGCGTGCACATTTTTGCCTGTTTTCCCACTGCGTTGACCCTTTTTGATAAGAAGCCGACGTGTAGGCTGACCTGCTGAGGTCAATCAACCCTACGCTGGCATAGATGAATGTGCAGTCTTCCCAATCTGCAGACGCTTAAGTGTAGGAAAGTCTATTCTCTCAGGCTGGTTATTTCTGATGGGTCTGATGCACGCTGCATTAATGAGTTTCTAGTTTGTCAAGTGCATTAACACGTTCTAGCAATGCCAGAGACTAATCTGCATTAACTAACTCATGACTTTTTATCTCCATTAGCTTGCACCCCCACCAGAACCAGAGGTCCCAGCAGAGGTGTGTCCAACACATATTCACCCTCCCTGCCAACCTTGGGCTGGGATGTGGGAATATGGGTTGTTGCAGTCAGTAGTTGATCGTCTCATACCATGTCCTTGCCTCATTGCATTGCAATAGCCTCTTTTTTATCTCCGCTTTGCGTCATCTCTGCCCATGCAAATGGGAAAACAAAGCCCCACACTAGCTCACACCACACTTAGATCTTTCCTCTTAGATCTGTTTTCCCCCTCGGTGTGGAAATATATCAATAAGCTGACCTCTTTTTGGTCTTGCTGATTATCGATTGGGATCTGGTCGTGAAAACCCATTCATTTTCTCCATTGAGAAGTTACCTGATAACAAATTACCTTTCAAAAGAAGCATACCATGCGCTCGGAGATATATGCTTCTGTAGAAGTCGGGATTTGTATGATCTCAGCTTTTCAGCTTTTTTCTTTCTAGATTTCAACAGTTTTATTTGTAAACCGTGTTTACTAACCAAATTATAGATTAGATTCTGAAGAAGGATCCTCCAATTAAAGTTGCTGTTATTATGGCAACAAAAAACATGCTCAAAGAATTCAACATATTGACCTTCCACTCCCATGAAACTGCAAATAATTTAAGTAAATGAGTTTTCATGCACTTTCTAACAACTCGGATATTTGTTTTTGAATATTTTGCTATAATTAATGGTATGTTGAATTTAATAATAATTATAATTATTGTTAGTATTATTATGTTCTTGTTGATGTTATATAACATAATGTCTAATCATGAATGACTTTAAGTCAATAGTTTTACATTTTATTGTCATGCTTGTCATTCACTGTGCTTCATGGGATGTGTGGTTAAAGGTATAGTTCACCCGAAAAGTAAAATTTTGTCATAATTTACTCACCCTCATGTTGTTCCAAACATGTTGAGTTTCTTTCTTATGCTGAACACAAAGGAAGATATTTTGAAGAATTTTGAAGAACCAAACATTGTTGGTCCCCATTGACTTCCATGGTAGGGAAAGAAATTCTGTGGAAGCCAGTGGGGACCATCACATGTTTGATTATCAGTATTCTTCAAAATATCCTCTTTTATGTTCAACATAAGAAAGAAACTCATACAGGTTTGGAACGACATGAGGGTGAATAAATTATGACAGAATTTTACTTTTTGGATAAACTATCCCTTTAATTCCTTTATAAAAGACACAGCCATGTACTTTTTCATTTCTTCTCTGATTTTCTTAAATATTCTGATCCAAATCAAAGTTTACTAACCAAATTTCAGGGTGAATCCTAAAGAAAGATCCTATATGGATCCCCAATCAGTAAAAGTTGCTGTTGCAACAAGAACAGCTAAATTACAGCTAATAATATTTATATTTTTGACTTTTCTCTGACTTTCCAAAGTTTTTAAAGTTTTTCATTCATTCCGTGAACTAGTTGAATTGGTTTATGGCTTCAAATCCTTTCTTCAATTTATTTATTTAGTTTTTGAAATGCCTGTGGAGAAACTGAATGAGGAAGAAACCTTCTGAAACCAAGGCTGCAGAAAAGTGGTCTGTCGCTGTTGTACATTTTGCATGTACCCACATACTGTATATCCGTGTGTATGACAGACAGGGAGAAGAAAGGACGAAAAGCAGACCTACCGCTTTTCCAAGGCAGCTGAGGGCATGGGCCGCAGTGTGTGTCAATAGTAGACAGGATCCATTACATAATCTGGATAAAAGTTTTCTCTCTCTCTCATTCCTCTCACTCATGGCTAATGTTTCTAGCTTTGGCGCCCTGTGCGGTGCTTATGTAATTAACATGGTTTCATTCCCGCTCTTGCTGCTGTAGAAACACAACTACGGTCCGACATAAAACAGATGGCCTGTAGAATAGGTTAGCAGAGTTTGATGCTGCCAAACAACACAGTTTGTATTAATTAAAGGGCAGGGGATTCAAAAACAAATATTATGAAATGTATTATATATTAGTTTTCCTGTTTTACCCCCTTTCCTGCTTCCTTTTAGGGATTATTTTAGGGCTTTATGGATAAACTGAAGCTCATGCTCCTCTGCTCTGCATGATGTTCCTCAGCGCCTGTCTGCTCCCAAACACACACACGTTCACACACACACACACGCACGCACGCACACACACACACATACACACCAAGCCTCTCATTTAACTGCATGATGTAATCTGCCCCACTTTTTTGTGCATGTCTAAATAGTGACTAATGTTCTCAGTCTTGACCCCTTTCTTTTTTTATGCTTCTCATTTTTCTTCCCTCCTTTTTGCTTTCTGCTAACTCACGTCACTCAGGAGTTTGATCCAAACCAGCCCCAGAAGCAACTGGAGGATCAGAGAAGGGTAGGTAAAGAAACAAGGCTCGGGGCACGGGACGCACACCCTGGCCACTGCTTGATTTGCCCGTTCACAAACTCACCCTGTTCACACCCTCCTGTCTGATCCAAAGGGGTGGAGGTTTCACTGGATGAGTATTTGCTCTTTATGTTTGTAGAAGCCGATTGATCCATTTATAGGTGATTAACATCTTGATGTTGTGAGTGTGTGTGTGGTTCCACGGACTCGGGTTCGGGGGTGTTTCGAGTGAGCAGTTGGGTTTGTTTTTAACTGTGTAATCACTGAATTAGGATCAGTCTTAATTGGTGTGGTGTCTTGTATCCGAGGCTTCTGGTATTATGAGGTTAGAAGCGACTAAGGAAAGGGATCTAGCGTTATCAGATTCTGTCTTACTTTCTGACCTGTTTCTGACTGAACTAATCAAATGTAACAGGACGAGGTAGGGACTGGTCTTGAGGAGGAGCTGAGTAGCATCCCACAAAGGAAATTAATTCGGTAACACTTTCCTTGAAGCCTGTTTATGTAACACGTTATTGAGAATTTAAATATAATATATTACATAATACACCTTTAGACAGTTAACATGCAACATACTGCATAACCTATACATAGTTACACCTTTGCTAAGTGAGCACTCAAAGTTTATTATGAGTTATGCTCTTTAAAGGTGTAGCAAGTATTATTATGAAGCAGTATAAGCCATTGCAATGTATATAAAGTTTATGTATTTTAAATACACTATCATTCAAAAGTTTGACAAATAAATAACAAACTTGTTATTTTAAATAACAATTTAAAATATTTGTTTTCTATTGTAGTTGTGTTTTTTTAAGCCTAATTTGTTTCTATTATGCTGTATTGGTGTTCAAGAAACATTGAAAAAAGTTGTTCTGTTCATTTGTTTTTTATGGGAAAAGATTTTTTAGGACTCAATAGAAAGTTCAAAAGAAATGTCTTTATTTAGAGGCTTGTTTTAATTTATTTCTATTTTATTAAAATAGAAATACGTTATGTCTTTACTATCACTTTTGATCAATTTAACGCATTCTGCCTGAATTCAACTATTAATACTAACTATTAAAGCAAATCTTACTGACCCCAAATGCAAACAATATACAGGCTTCAAGTTAAAGGGGTCATGACATGGATTTTTCATTTTAATATGTTCCTTGAGGTTTACTTATAACATTAATAGTTTTGTGCAAAAGTTTTTTTTAAACAAAAAACAACAACAAATAAATGTGGAAAAATTATTATTTTCAACCCTCATTCTGACCCTCTGTCTAAAACGACCTGTTTTTAAGGGGCGTGTCCATTAAGGCTTCTCAGTAATCAGCCACTGTTATGATTGGCTAAAGTCATTGCATAGGAAACTGTATCAATGCCCCCTCCTATTGCATGTGAGTGTTTTGACAACATAATCAAAATAAACGGTCATTTTCAGACAAACATTATGAAATCATTTACTTATGGTTTGTGATGCAGCTGCAGTCAGATCTAGTTCCGCTTCATCTTTCAACAAATGTTTCTTTGTGAACTCTCCATGACACACTGTGCCTCGTTTACAAAACAAAATGCTCCGACCAATCCTCTGACACTATCCGGGGTGCCATTTAAAAATAAATTATCCACTTGTTACTTACGCTGGGATCCTTCTGATATCTGTACAAAGATGCAAACAAGCTTTTTAAACCAAACGCGTCAAAGCAAACGTTCTTTCACTCTATTTGTCCTGACGACAGACTCAAGCACGTGGACTGTGTCAGAAAGCAAACGCGCATCTGTATACTGTATCCAGTGTAGACAAGATAGCGGCAGTGATTGTAATTTCTGTTTGCTTTTGACGCGACACTCGCATTCAGCATGATCAAGTGTCAGCCGTTAAGCGGCCTATGGTGAGAAGAAGACTATTCGTCAATGTCTTGCTCTGGAGGCAGTGTTTATGCAAACGACTGGGCCAGGTGATGTCACCTTGCCCCTCGGATTCAAAATAGCCGTTTTTGGAGCTTGATTAAATAAATGTTTTGTTTATAACGAGGAGGATGTTTTAAGCTATGAAACTTGCAGGATTTTTAATGGCAACTTATATGCCAAAAAAAATCTAAGAAAATTTGATTTCTCATGTCATGACCCCTTTAAATGTTGGAAAAGTTTCTCGTTGACCACCTGTGGAAGGATACGTGTGTATTTCTCCATTAAAAAAGATACAATATAATATCTCAAATCTGCAGCCACATTCATGTCAAAATCTGTTTGTTTTCATAATCTATTTCTTTATTTTCAAATCAAACCATTTGATGATGTCTGTCATGGTGGCACACTGATGTTTGGCGTTGATGATGTTTGTCATAATGCCCCTCCTGTGACTCCGCCCCCTTCCCTGTTGTCAGAGTGAAGCTTTGAGGCAAGTCCTGGTGAACCGTTACTATGGCAACTTCAAGCCGGGAGGCAGGCGAGACAGTTTGACCAATTTCAGCAACGGGCCGCTCACCCCCGGCGGGCAGTCCAAGACTCCTACAGGTTTGTGCAGCACCTTAAGTTTCTTATAATAGATGATGCAAGCTGACCTTTTCAAACATAGACACCAACTTCATTTTGTAATACCCCGCTGTTAAGATGACTCCCTCCCCAACCACTTTCTTCTCTATGCTATGTGTTCTATATATTCGGAGCCATCGCTGTTGCCAGGCGACAAGAATATGGCACCCGCACTTCCTGTGTAAATAGCCTCCAGACACACCTAGCAAGTGTGTTAAAGCGGATATCTCTTTAGAGGAAACTGACTGCAGATGATAGGACTGACAGATGACTGGTCAAACTTTGACCCAAACTTACCAAAAAGGTCATTTGTTTGGTCATTTATTGACTACCAGTCCTTAGATTTCATGTAAAATTGGTGCAACATCTCATCAAAAAGGCCTGTTCAAGTTCTTAACACTGAATACAGTTGAGATTTGGTCATGAATTGGTTTGATTTTATTTGATTTTTGTTGTACCATTAAAATTTGATCTGAACTGAAAAAGGGCAGCAATTATATAAGAAATGGACTTGTATTTGGACAAAATTACAATAATTGTAATTGATTTTTTAGTTCTGTAATGACTGAAATATTCAGTGAATGTGTGTACATGCACATTACAATTCTAACTAATATCAAAATAGTGTCATATGAAATGTCATGTAAATGCGTTGAACTGATTAAGCCAATATTCCAGTGTCTGGTAAGATGTTTTAATGTTTATAAAAGAAGTCTCTCGTGCTCACAATGCTGCATTTATTTGATCTAAAATACAGTAAAAACATATATTTACATTATTATTAAAATAAATGTTAAATTTTTTACATATTCAAATATTAAAATACATGTTTTTTAAATCAATGTTTTTAAATCATTTTTCATATTACAAAGTAATTTATTCCTGTGATAGATACATTTTCATATACTGATTTGGTCGTCAGTTGTATTAAACATTTAACTTGTTACAATCAATGTCGAAAACAGTTGTGCTACTTGATATGTTTGTGGAACCGCAATATGTTGTTTTTGCTGGATTTTTTGATGAAGAGAACTTTAAAAAGAACAGAATTTATTTGCAATAGAAAGCTTTTGTAGCATCAAAAAATGTCTTTACTGTCACAAAAAATCACCCTCCCTTGAAACTTTTGAACTGTGGTATATGTATAATATTTATATTTAATATTCTTTATTCCCAGGAGGTGGTGGAGGTTCAGTGGGCAGTCGAGGGGAGATTAGCCTGGCAGAAGTGCAGTGTCATCTGGACAGAGAAGGTGCGTCTGACCTGGTCATTGACCTCATCATGAACGCCACGAGTGACCGAATCTTCCAGGAAAGCATCCTGCTGGCCATCGCTCTGCTGGAGGGAGGGAACCCTGTCATACAGGTGAGATCAGCTCTCACTTCTTTTGTTTTTGAGGGGTTGTTTTTATGACTTACATGAGATAAGCCTCTGTTCTGCTTTTAAACCTCTCATGTCATGTGCAAACCTGCAGTGAATTCAGATACCGTAGTAAACCGCGATTGTGGCACTTGTGTGTGGCACAGTATGTCAGCTGATCCAGGGCAGATGTGGTAAAATTAACAGTATGCATGACAGAGCTAATTACCACGTGAACTAAAGCATATCCAAACCCTTTATCTGAATTGCTGTTTTAATGCAAGGTGGGGTTTTTGCATATCTCATCTGTGTGTAGGAAAGCCGTGTCCTTTCCTTTGAAATGCAGGGCATCCTCCTCTGGTGCAAAACAGGAAGAGGGAAGGAGAGCATGCACTGAATTGAGATAAGAAAACACTAATAAGGCCGCTGCAGGCGCGCCAGATAGCTCGGGTCACTGAGGAGTCAGTGGGTAAATTGAAGAAAACAGACAGTGCAGAGAGAGGAACTAAAGGACGCTAAGGCTGTTCTCAAGAATAGCAACTTTCTACTTAGTGAATATATTTATGGTAGGTTAAACTTACTAAAAATAGGCATTAGGGATGTAACGGTATGAAAATTTCATATCACGATTATAGTGACCAAAGTTATCACAATTTTCAATATTATCACGGTTTTGTTAAAATTAGATGAAAACGTTCAAAAAGAACTGATACACACTGAAAACATTTCAATAAGTTTTATATTTGAAAATCAACAAACAACAAATACAATTAGCAGCTATATGCACTTTTTTTTTAGCAAAAACATTAAATTAACATTAACATGAAGCCCTAATAATAATAATAATAATAAATCACTTGTATATGTATATATATATATATATATATATATACACAATTTGAGTTGAATTACTGAAATAAATTAACTTTTCCACGACATTCTAATTTATTGAGATGCACCTGTAGTTTGAACGTTCGTTCGTCTTGGCTCAAAGCCACTTGTTGAGAACTTTTCTTTGCGGAAGCTTTGCGTTAAACAATTGAGGTAAAAGTTACCTTGCATTTGCTATATAACAGTGGGTGATGGTCACGAAGATGACTGAGCAAATTTGATGCGTTTCCCCCTTTTGCAGCTACTTTCTTCTTGCAAGATCGGCAGACAGGGTGACCGTCCTCGATTAAATTGCCTTCAGGACTCTTGTAAAAGCCAAAATACGACCAGACCACCGATTTGGTCCTCTTAGATGGCTGAAAAATCTCCCGAATGCTGTCACTGCCTTCCGCCATTTCTTCTAGTGCAAAAAAAAACAACAACAACATTGCATGCTGCTTCTGCGTCAGACTGATGCTGGCTGGACAGGATTTACCGCGAGTTTTCAAAATTGCGATAATCAAACACGGTTTTGATGATAATTAAATTTTAAACGGTAATACTAACCGTCAGGGCATTTTATCGTGATTTATCGTAAAACCGGTAATCGTTCCATCCCTAATAGGCATTATTAGTAAGTACAGTATTGTACTATAGTATCACATGACCTCATTATGTTTGTCACATGACCTCATGAAGCTACATGTTTAATTAATAGGTATCTATATATCATCTTGGCAACAAAAATGGGTATTTTTAATTTTTGATATGTTTATTTATTTTATTTTGTTTTGTGTAAAACCGCCTTCATATTTTGCCGTTTTATTTCGTTTTGTGTAAAACTGTCTTCATATTTTGTCGTTTTGTTTTGTTCTGTTTTGTTTCGTTTTGTGTAAAACCGTCTTCATATTTGGCAGTTTAGTTTAGTTTAGTTTCGTTTCGTTTGGGGAAAATATATTTGACAGATTGATCAAATAATTATGGTGACCGAGAAGTGCAAAACAAATCACAATTCTGAAAACAAAATAACAAATTACAAATGCAAATGCAAATCTAAAAACACAAAATAACAAATCAGAAAACACATCAACAATTCCGAAAACAAAATAACAAGTCAGAAAAAACAATGACAAATCCAAATTAGATTTGCATTTGCGTTTGTAATTTGTTATTTTGTTTTTGGAATTGTGATTTGTTTTGCACTTCTCAACCACCGTAAATAATAATTCGGAACCAGAATATATTTGACTTGTTTTATTTTTCAAATCAATTCAAGTCTATTTGTATAGCACAAAATGCATGTTTATTTGCAATATTTTTATCATTTAAAAAAAAATCTAAGTTCACATTGAACACATTGCATTTTCAGAGTTATTTTATATAATTGAGATATTATATATAAAGACTTCAGATGCAAA
This sequence comes from Sinocyclocheilus anshuiensis, assembly GCF_001515605.1. NCBI lineage: Eukaryota > Metazoa > Chordata > Actinopteri > Cypriniformes > Cyprinidae > Sinocyclocheilus > Sinocyclocheilus anshuiensis. Next base: position 345,109 of record NW_015549628.1, on the reverse strand, counting down.
AATCTCTAAGTCTGTCATTCAAATTAGCTTTTTATCAGGCTCCTATGAAAATGTCATTGGACATTTAAAAAAAATAAGGCATTCAATAACTGACTAATCACCTTTTATTTGCCATTAAAGTGAAATGACTGAACCTAACATAGGAGCCTGATAAAAATGCTCATTTAAAAATCTCAGACAGACTTAGAGGTTTTTGTATCTGATGTTTTCATATATATATATATATATATATATATATACAAAAGTTGAAGTAATTTTGTTATGTGTACTTGTATTCTTTTATTTTTTATATTTTTTTATTATTATTATTTTGTAAAAAAAATTATGGTTTTGGTTTTTGTGTTTTTGTTTAGCTTTTAAAAGTGGTATACTGCTCATTTTGGCAAAAGAAGCAATCTGTATATTTTATGCATACAGAAAATGTGCATAAAAGCACTGTACATTGCAGTATTAGTAGTAGTCTGATAGTAATATGTTATTCAGTGACACTAAGGCAAAGCGAGCGCTCTGATCATCAACTGGAGGCAGTCCAGTTCAGAGCAGGGCCACACGTCACCGTCTGCAGTCGCACAGCCAGGGTTTTGCAGGTGCAGTGCGGTTGCTATGGCAACCTGGCAAATGGCTAGCCTCGATGCGAGGTTGCGTGCGGACAGGGAGGGTGATGCGGAGGCAGTCAATGTCAACGAAGGGATGGCTGCTCCGATTGTAGAGCAGTTAGATTTCCCAGCCTGGCAGGGCTGGTTTCTGTGCTCACGCATGTGTTTTGCGTGGGTGCTTGTGTAAATAGGCGCGTTGCATAATCAGCCCTGTTACTAGCATAGGCATTCTACTTGATGATACTCCGGCTTCCCAACAGGCACACGCTCACTTGACTGCATTACATAAGCCAAGCCCGTGGTGAATAATGTAGAAAACACTCTTGACAGCTCTGCTTCTGTGCTGTTTTTGTGCTTTTGTGATTGAGAGACAGAAAAAGAGAGTAAAGTGATTGAGAGGGACAGATACAGATACACGCAAAGAGATAATAGTGTCCATAATGACGTGGAATGCCAGTTGTGTTCTCATTATCATGACAGTGTGGTATCTTTGTTTACCTTATAAAGGCTCACAAAGTCTCATACATCTCATTCCTTATAAATCTCACAAAACTTGTCAAGAACATATTTCACCTCAAAATCAGATGAAAACAAGTCAAATAATTATTCAGCAAGAACATGAAACCTATATTTAGGAATATTTTTTACAATTACTCAAGTTCAAGTTGTTCTAAAATAGTTTTTCCAACCTTGTTTTCCAAACCTGTGTCAGTTTTTTTCTTTTGCTGAAGATCCCTTTAACTATCCCCATTAACAAAATAACATCCTTATAAAAATGTTAAAAATATATAATATAATATAACATAATATAATATGTTTTGACCTTTTTCTGTCTGTCTGTCTGTACGTCTGTCTGTCTGTCCGTCTGTCTGTCTATCATCTATCTATCTGTCTGTCTGTCTGTCTGTCTGTCTGTCTATCTATCATCTATATCTATCTGTCTATCTGTCTGTCTGTCTGTCTATCATCTATCTACAGTGGTGTGAAAAAGTGTCCTGATTTCTTATTTTTTTGCATGTTTGTCACACTTTAATGTTTCAGATCATCAAACAAATTTAAATATTAGTCAAAGATAACACAAGTGAACACAACATGCAGTTTTTAAATGAAGGTTTTTATTATTAAGGGAAAACAAAATCCAAAACTACATGGCCCTGTGTGAAAAAGTGTTTGCCCCCTAAACCTAATAACTGGTTGGGCCACCCTTAGCAGCTCTATCTGTCTATCTATCTATTTGTCTGTCTATCTGTCTGTCTATCTGTCTATCTATCTATCTGTCTATCTGTCTGTCTATCTATCTGTCCACCCATCTATCTGTCTGTCTGTCTCTCTCTGTCTGTCTATGACTATCTGCCTGTTTGTCTGTTCGTCCTTCCTTTTGTGATCTATCTTTTCAAAAAGAAACTTTCAAAGAAACTTATTCACATAAGTAATTAGCTTAAAAGTGACTATTCAAGGTCATAACTGTGTCTGGTTAAAT
>NW_015549628.1:328127-329374 GCF_001515605.1 Sinocyclocheilus anshuiensis | reverse complement strand
TTCACACAGGGCCATGTAGTTTTGGATTTTGTTTTCCTTTAATAATAAAAACCTTCATTTAAAAACTGCATGTTGTGTTTACTTGTGTTATCTTTGACTAATATTTAAATTTGTTTAATGATCTGAAACATTAAAGTGTGACAAACATGTAAAAAAATAAGAAATCAGAAATTTCACACCACTGTATCTATCTGTCTGTCTGTCTGTCTGTCATCTATCTCTCTATCTATTACTGTTTTTCAGTTGTGATTTAATACAATGCTGTAATATATGAATTGTATATATTAAAAAATAAACAATATAATAAATTAAAAAAATCTAATAAATTGTACACAGACAGTGCTTTTTACAATTTCAGTCTCTATCCAAGCAGAAATTTATTTAGAGAAATAGAAAATGTAAAAAAGAAATTAATGGAATTAAGATAATATAATAATAATTAATAAATAAGAAATTAAATTAACAAATAGACATAGTAAAGAGCTTTAGGTAGGCTACAATGATAATTTACTGTACATACAATCAGTATAAAGATATTACAACACATATAGCCATAATCTATAAACACCACTGTTGTTTTTACATTACAATTATCAGAATGATATTTTTCACATTATGATAAGAATTGAGGATGGAAATGTGCATAAATTCAATTTAAATAATTTTACAATGCATAAAAAATCTATAATGGTTTTTAAATAGTCTCTTTTTTTCTCTCTTTAATTCCCGATAATGCGTTGCAAACCTGTTGCGCTTGTCTGCGTCAACCTCAGTGCGTTTGGTTAGATTGGTTAAGCATTCTTGCAGCGCTAAAAGGGTTTTGTGGATAACCTGCATGACACATTTGCAGCCCGTTTGCAGAGTCATTTGGGTGTCTTTTGAAGGATGTGAAGAAACCACATGAAAGAAGGAGAGAACTAGGGGGTAGTCTGCACTTTAAACGCGTGTATGTGTGTGTGCGGGGTAACATTCTCTAGTGTTAACGGGAATTACTGAGTTTACTCATTGTAAATCAGCTTCTTTTAAGAGGATTTATTCTGCTGTCCTCTGCTACACCTTTCTCAGTAAATGCTCTGGGTTTGCAAGTTCCTAAACTCCAGATTCACTTCATTCTACAACATCTCTAGGCCAAAATTACACCCAAAATCAAATTTAATAGATAAGAAGCCTATTACAATACAGTTTATATATATATATATATATATATATATATATATATATATATATATAATAACACTCTATTTTAT
>NW_015549628.1:324237-327960 GCF_001515605.1 Sinocyclocheilus anshuiensis | reverse complement strand
TACCCAATACCTAAACTTAACAATTACCTTACTAACTATTAATAACTATTATTATATTATATTACATGATCAAATTATAATAAAAATAAATAAAAAAGCCTATTTTTATTATGTTTTTTGCATTGTGATATTATTAGATTAATGTTTTTATATTATATTAATGTTTTATTATTTTATAATATTAAAAAATTATATCAAATATTAATTAATTATTCAAAATAATTATATCATTTGATATTTAATTTGGTAATTTGTTTCTGCATCATTGAAATATGTTGTTGTACTACATTTGAATAATTCTAATTTAATAAAAATTATATTACAGTGAAGCGGGATATGCGTTAATAAAAAAGCACACACACAAAATTAAAAATAATGAAATTAAAATAATGAGAATAATGCCACAGTTAAAAAAAAAAGATATATATATATAATGGTTCCTCAAATATGGGGAATTTGACCCAGGCATGTTTTCAGAAGATTTCAGATATGAAAGTATGTTGAATTCAAAAGCATTTTGATAAGAACATGAATTTGGAGGTCCTTGGAGGTTTGCTAGATCATATCTCAAGGGTGTTAAATGGTTAGTTGAGTCAGTAAGTGCATCATTGTCAGCATGACATTGATAAAAAGAGCCATGTGATTGGATGACTGTACCGAGTGACCTGGTATAGATAGAGAAGTGAAACGGGCCAAACAGCGCCCGAAAGATATTAACTTTACAAGCTCCTCATTAGAGCCATAAAAGTGGTCTTTTGTAGCGCCGAGTGAATCTGAAACATATCAGGATGAATCGCATTACTTGGCCTTGCATAATATGGCCTGGTTCATGAACAGAGAGGCATTTGTTTGATCGCTGCACAACAACACAAGCCAATTGCCCTCCATAATTTGTTTGTTTACAGAGGTATTCTGGGGTGGTTGTCAGGATAGCACATGCTGTTACCAGGGAAAGGGAGAAATAGGGATGCAAGTTGAGGAGAGAGAGGTAATGGACTGAATAATAGGGAAGCAGATAGATTATGCAAAAGTTGAGGGCAGAGCGAGCGAAGCAGGCAGAGAGGACGGGGAAGTGTGTTGGTGAACACAAAGAGAAGTGGGACAGGGCAAACCACATGCTGTCTAGAGTCCCCAACTTCCAGATCTGTGTTGAAATGCGTTTCTGTATGTGTGCACACTTGCTCATGGCTTTACCGCATACCTAATATGGACCAGCTATAACAATACAGTAAGAACAAGGGACTTTCCCTAACAGGATTATTGTGCAAGGCTTCTTTTGCATGGACATGGCACTAAATTTAGTCGCTGTGCCCAAACTGACCTGTGCAACGAGGTTTGTCTCGCTCCATTTAGGCCTTGCTGTTTGTTTAAGCAGTTGAAAAAAGGCTGTGATTGTGGAAAGGTTTTGACAAGAGGACGTGACTCAAGTGCAAATCGTTTTTCCACTCATTTGTTATGGTGATATGTTGTTAAATGTTGTGATGAATGAGTTGAGAGGCTGTCAAAAATATATTTCAGTTCGTTTTTGTTCAGTATGATTTATACATTGAACATACATGCATGATTTATACATACATGAATGTGCACTACCGTTCAAACGTTTGAGGTCAGCAATATAATTCTGGTTTTCAAAGAAATGTATACTTCTATTCAGAAAGTATGCATTAAATTGATCAAAAGTGACAGTAAAGACTTTGACATTGTTAAAGGAAATTCATTAAAGATTCCTGAAAAATATACTGTATTTCCACAAAAATATTAAGCAGTGTGATTAAAATGCAGAAAATTCAGCTTTGCCATCACACGAATAAATTAAATTAAATTAAAAAGTTATTTTAAATTGCAATAATATTTTACAATGTTACTGTATTTTTGTTCAAATAAGCAAATAAATCCTTGTGAGCATAAGACACTTATTTCAAAAATAATAAATAAATTAATTTAAATAAATACATTTTGCTGGTAGCGTAACAATAAACCAAAACACAAAAACTTATTTTTAACATCTTCTTTTAGAAATATTTAAGGAAGCCCTCACACATCTTAAGATATTTTAAGGAAGCCTTTACTGTTGTCCATAAGATTTGATCCGAATGTGTTTTGTTTTGTTTCGTTTTATTATTTATTTTAACAAAAAAGAAAAAAAAACTTTTTTAAACACACCTTAAGGCATATTTGTTTTAGGAAGCCTTCACACCTTTTAAGACATTTTAAGGAAGCCTTCACTGTTGTCCACAAGATTTGATCTGAATATTTTATTCTATTTTATTTTTTAGCTGTACAGAACTTTGGTACACTGTGGTTTTATAGATACATTTTTATTTGATTTTCCAAAAACAACAATGATTTTTTATGAAACAATTAAATTATGCCATCTGATCAGTTAAAAAAATTGACAATCTCAATGCTGTCGTATTGCTGATATTATGATATGCATCGTTAGTGTCATCATTATGGTGTTCACCTTGAGCACCTTAGAATCATTGTAGCTAGCTTTGCACGAGCAAACAATTACATTTATCAAATTTTTTAATTAAATTAACATTTTACGTTTAATTTAATTTTCAGTACTTTTTAAAAAACATTTATTAAATCTAGTTTCATTTTAAAATCTCAAAATTTGCACTTGTCACGACTAGGCCTCAAGTCTGTGTTTATCATTGCTTTTCCTAAACCACCCACCATAGTCATCTGAAAGTCACAGGTTGCCATTGAAAAATTATGAGGTCACAGGATACATGAGATCCAATTTCACACACTTGAAGCAGCCCACAATGAACTGAATAGACATAATAAGGAAGGGTGGAAATTACCATTCTAAATCAGAATCCATTGGCGCTCGGCTCAAATACGGGCCTGTATTTTGTAAAACCTCCAGGCCAGACAGAAGTCGGAAGGGCAGACGGGACTTCATCTGTGGTGAGTAATGCTCAAGTAGGAGTGGGAGGGAACGAGAGACAGATAGAGTACAGTGCTAAAGCAGAGTGTGTGAGAATAGCCGAGTTCTGGATGACCCGTGACGGAAGCGTCGCCCACTCGCTCTACAGCAAGTGGGCAGCAAGCCTGAGACACTTGAGCAGCAATTCTCACACACACACACAATCACCTGCTCTGTGACGTCAGTGTATGCGTTCTTCTGTGACAGAACGATGTAAAATACTCACATCAAACATTCTAGAAGATCAAATATATACTCACAGAGACAAAGTCCAATGCCAAAGCCAAAAATAGACGCTCATAATCAACCTGTTTTAAACAGCATGTCAAAGGTTTTGCAAGAGAGTGGAAAATAAACAAATAAAGGCCACTATAAATGAGGTTTTTTTACATCATAGTTTTAGTGAGTTTTTGGTGAATTGCATGGGTCAAATTTCATTTTTCGAGTGTTAAAACACAATGGTGTTAATAACTTGAAATTATTGTATTATGTAAGAAGAAAATGCTGAGACAGCTGAGATCAGATCTGAGAAATGTATAAAATTGCTTTAAAGGGGTCATATGATGCTACTAAAAAGAACATTATTTTGTGTATTTGGTGTAATGAAATGTGTTTATGCGGTTTAAAGTAAAAAAAAAACAAAACATTATTTTCCACATACTATACTGATTTTTACAAAGCTCATCGGTCTGAAAAGTGAGGTGTGCTGTGATTGGCCAGCTATCCAGTGCGTTGTGATTGGCCGAATACCTCAAGCGTGAGACGGAAATGTTACGCCCCTCACC
>NW_015549628.1:321991-323395 GCF_001515605.1 Sinocyclocheilus anshuiensis | reverse complement strand
TGTAGTCGTGTCCTCTTTTGGAAGACCAACCAAAGTAGTTTCGCTTTCACAACGAAAAACACAGCGGTCTAGCGGAAGCTTAGCGTGAGCTGAGGCCGGGCTAGAGTGAGCAATCACATGTGACGACCCCGGGCTTCGTCCATGCTTGTAACACTCCAAAGAGAAAGGAAAAATTGAAATCGCATCATATGACCCCTTTAAAATCGCTGACATAAAAATAAATCAAAATATTAAAAACCAAAATAAATAAAAATTAAATCCAATTAAAATGAATCTGAAAATATAATTCAAAATATTATTAATAAATACTGTAATAATATCTAAGTAATAATTTACTCACCCTCGTTATTTTTATTTTTATTGTTTTTATTTTGTTATAATTTATTTCTTTATTTAGTTAGTTTTGTTGGTGGTGGTGGTGGTTTTTCCTTTCATTGTATGGGGCAAAAAACTTTCTTCAAAATATCATCTTTAAGAATTTTCATATTTGGGTGAACTATCCCTTGAAAGCATCCTTTTTTGGCTTTATAGCATATGCTGCATCAAGTTGCGGGACATTTTAAAAATCAAAATAAATGTACGAGTCTCACTAGCGCTCTGTTCTTCTGACAGTTCGATAGAGAGGGGGCGGCATTTGCGTGATGTCGACCTGCGAATGCAGACACGATGGCTGGATTGCGTTTACATTACACTGAGATCCGATCACAATGCGTCCTCGACTACCTCTGGACCAGGACACGCTGATCGGATAACATTCCGATCAGAAGCGCGTTTACACTTGTCTTTTCAATGTGTATGTGGACAACATCCGGATACAGGTAGCTTGTTAATGCCAAGTGTATACGCAGCCTTAGTCTCTTTTAAAAAGAGAAAGTGACACATTCATTTGAATGCAGGAGATGAGCTGTGTTATTTCCAGCTGGTCCGCACACACGTACACACACACACACACACACACACACACACACACACACACATACACATGTATGACTCGGCGATTTCCTGAGAAAAGTATAAATAGAAATGCGTTCCCTGCACCTGGGAGGGGAAAGAAGAGTCTCCATCCTTGAGCCTTAGAAATTGGTCCACAGAATGGGATCCAGAGGTGATGCAGAAGAATGACAATATCACTCTTTTGAACTCAAAATCTCAGCTCTTACTTTAATCAGGCCTGTTCTGTAATATTAGAAAAATTGCATCAGGTGTAGCGGGACTCAAACTCAAACTGGAGGAGGACTCCTGAGATTTCAGGTCGCACCCTGCACCTGTCGCCTGCCACATAAGTGCTCGCACCTCGGTTAAACATTAGCTTGTGACCTACATAACAAACACCCATTGTGTGTGTGTGTGTGTGTGTGTGTATATGAGGAGGAAGTGCTTGTGTGTGTTTGTTAATTCCAGGAC
>NW_015549628.1:317027-319413 GCF_001515605.1 Sinocyclocheilus anshuiensis | reverse complement strand
TGTGCATTGAATTTATTTAATACACGAGTTTCACAATTTGAGTTGAATTACTGAAATAAATGAACTTTTCCACGACATTCTAATTTATTGAGATGCACCTGTACATTTGTTATACAAACTAAAATTTGTATACTTCCCCCTTTTTTTGTTTCTATCTATCTATCTATCTATCTATCTATCTATCTATCTATCTATCGGTCTATCTGTCTGTCTATGTCTGTCTGTCGTTCTGTCTGTCTGTCTGTCTATCTATCTGTCGTTCTATCTATCTTTCTATCTATCGTTCTATCTATATCTATCTGTCTGTCTGTCTCTCTGTCGTTCTATCTATCTATCTATCTATCTATCTATCTATCTATCTGTCTGTCTGTCTATCGTTCTATCTATCGTTCTGTCTGTCTATCTGTCTGTCTGTCTGTTTTTGTCATTTTCTGATTTGTGGTCCTGACTCTCACTCTTTATTCTCTTTACTGGCATGATTGTTTTACATACTGTTTTGGCAAAGCATCATTACAGAAAAAAAATGACCAAAAACAATTAGGTGCCAGAAGTAGCAGTATTAAAGATAACATTCTCTCTCTGTGTCTCTCCATGTGTCCCTGTGGTTCTGACCCATTCGTACCCTCTGTTGATTCGGAGCATCGTCTGCTCCGGGCCTTCTGACCGTTCACCCCTCATCGCCCGGCCTCCACCTCACTCCACCATCTCTCGAGTTCATCCCTCCATCCACTGTCATCGCTCTTCACAGCCTTTGTTTTCTCGCTGTCAGAAATGAATAATTTTGAAAGTGTTTTGAGCTGTTTTGAATACCTGATGTTTTTAGCATACTATTAGTGCCTGCCGCACAGAGCAAGTGCAGAATGTGAATTTAAATGAGTTTAAAATCTGATCTGAGATCCTGTTTACTGTCGAGCTAAAACATTTAGCGCCTGTGTTCGCTCCGGCACTGCGAGGAAAGTTTGGGTAAATTGTTTAATGTGCAGGGCTGGAGGGAAAAGATCGCGAGCAGAGCGAAAAGCAAACAGAGAGACAGAGCTGCACTCCTTCAGTCTGTCTGTCTCTCCTCTCTGTTCTCTGCGTCTGAAAGAGAAGCGCTGGTGTGATAGAGTTCACGCTGACAGCCTGACACCACTCGTCTGTCTCCTGAGAGTCAATCATTCCAGACAGGTACCATTACTCAAACACACACACACACACACCAGCCAGAATTTGCACATGAACACACAACGAACAGGAAAGTCACTCTTTAGCATCTCTCACAATCAAAACAACACCTTGCATGTATGTTACACACACACACACACACACACACACACACACACACATACACATGTATGACTCGGCGATTTCCTGAGAAAAGTATAAATAGAAATGCGTTCCCTGCACCTGGGAGGGGAAAGAAGAGTCTCCATCCTTGAGCCTTAGAAATTGGTCCACAGAATGGGATCCAGAGGTGATGCAGAAGAATGACAATATCACTCTTTTGAACTCAAAATCTCAGCTCTTACTTTAATCAGGCCTGTTCTGTAATATTAGAAAAATTGCATCAGGTGTAGCGGGACTCAAACTCAAACTGGAGGAGGACTCCTGAGATTTCAGGTCGCACCCTGCACCTGTCGCCTGCCACATAAGTGCTCGCACCTCGGTTAAACATTAGCTTGTGACCTACATAACAAACACCCATTGTGTGTGTGTGTGTGTGTGTGTGTGTATATGAGGAGGAAGTGCTTGTGTGTGTTTGTTAATTCCATGACCTATAAATATTTACACTCTATTTCAGACTTTGTCACGGTCGTAGTCGACCTTGGAGATGTTCTGTGCACTTGAAGCTAGCCGTGTGCATAGCTGTTTTTGCTCACGGCCCTCTTGATTACTGTAAACTCCAAACAGCCTCACAAGACATGAGCAGACGCACACGAGTGTAGTGAAGCACAACAGGTGTGAGTGCTATTACTCAACAGGCATGTGAGAGTGCGTCTAAAGCTGACCTCCGCTTTATTTACATCCAGCTTTTTTTAAACCCTTTAAAGCCTAGCATATAAAATAATAGTCAGAAAAAAAAAACATATATATATCATTATATATACTGCTCTAAAACAATTAAAGGAACACTTTGAAAACACATTCAATGGTATCAATTCCTTCATCCTCCGGGAACTGCCTGCATACTCTCACCACTGTTCCTCCTTGCACAAAGGAGCAGATACCGGTCCTTCTGATGGGTTAAAGGGGTCATATGATGCTTTTTTAAAGATCATTATTTTGTGTATTTCGTGTAACAGAATATGTTGACATGCTTTAATGTTCAAAAAACACATTATTTTTCAAATACTGTACATTATTGTAGGTCCTATATGCCCCGCCTCTCTCAAACGCTTCGTTTTCT
>NW_015549628.1:308275-314129 GCF_001515605.1 Sinocyclocheilus anshuiensis | reverse complement strand
GTATATATATATATATATATATATATATATATTTATTATTAATCAGTTTATTGAAAGATAAAATGTCTAACAAAATCTAAAAACAAAAGTTTGCAAATGTTTTTTTTTTAGTATCATATTTCGTACATCAGGTGTACATATTATGGCTCATATTTGAAATCGTAGAATATGGAGCTGATATTCAAGGAGGAAAAAACAGCTCAGTTTTATTTAGAGGAAAAAAAATTTGCAAAAATAATCTAAAAACAAAAGTTTGCAAATGTTTTTTTTTTAGTATCATATTTCGTACATCAGGTGTACATATTATGGCTCATATTTGAAATCGTAGAATATGGAGCTGATATTCAAGGAGGAAAAAACAGCTCAGTTTTATTTAGAGGAAAAAAAATTTGCAAAAATAATCTAAAAACAAAAGTTTGCAAATGTTTTTTTTTTAGTATCATATTTCATACATCAGGCGTACATATTATGGCTCATATATGAAATCGTAGAATATGGAGCTGATATTCAAGGAGGAAAAAACAGCTCAGTTTTATTTAGAGGAAAAAAATTGCAAAAATATGAGCAAAAAAAGGTCAGTTTTTTTGGCTCCCTGCATAGAATAAAATGAACATAAGGAAAACATTGCAACTAACATTTGTTAGAATAGAAACTGTATACATTAATATACATCAGAAATAGAAATGACAACACAATGTAGAAAAAATAATGTATAAATATCAAATGCATACAAATATCAGTTGTCATCTAACAATAATGTCTTAGTAATGTGATATTTAAACGCTTAATTTTATGATCAAAGTGCTGTAGTTTTTGTGAAGGCAAAAGATTAATGACAGATGTTTGATACATTTTAACATGATTTAAAAAAAGTGTGCGTGTATATATATATATATATATATATATATATCATCAAAGCCTGTCTTGTGCCTTGTACCCATCATATATATATTATAAAAAAGAATATATATATTGCATGATTTTTACATGATTTTTTTGTATATATATATATATATATATATATATATATATATAATGTAGTGTAATTATATATAAATATATAATGTATGTAAAAAATCTTATTACTAATTATATACAAAAAAATTCTTACATTTACTTTACAAAACCTGAAGTGAGATATTTGCAGCTCAACCTGAAGTGAGATATTATATTATTATATTAAAAGGACTTTTACTTACAAAATGTGTAAACTATTAATCAGTTGACAGAAGGCACGTAGTAGATTGTGTAAAATTGGCTTTCCATCAGTTCTGATCATGTTGATCATTTAGAGGCCTTAGAAATTTGCATGTCAAATATGATAAAATAGGCTGTATAGGGTTAACCCCCCTCTGCCACTTATTATTATGGTCTGTCTCATGTGGCATCTTAGCTCTCTAATGGATTTAGTAAGTGCACATGAAACCCTTAAGTTGATGCTTGTATATGCGTGTCGTATTGCAGACTTTCCTTCAGCTGCTGTTGAAGTGTGAAGGGCATCTCCCTGCATCCCCAGCGAGCCGTTCCCGTGGTTACGAGGCCGGGTGGGCACAACGACACTGATTGAGCTTGCGCTTATAAATAGATCTTACATAACATCCTCTTGTTGATGCCAAGAGCTCGGATAGACGAGAAGGGGACGGAGGGAGGGAGGGAGGGAGGGAGGCGGTTGCTGGTTGACCTTTTGCTTCATGCGTTGATGCTACTATTAGGGAGCTGCCCACGTTCACCTGCCCATGCAGAGTCTACTTCCTGTTGGGTTGTGACTGGTCACCTTGCCTGGATAGACTGGTTGCTGTATAATGAGCTGACAGACTTGTGGTCAAGATACGATGGGTTCAAGGCATAAAACAGGCTTTGATGATAATAACAGGCAATTTGGCATTGGCATAAACATTTATTCCTGTGATGCAAAGCTGAATTTTCAGCATCATTGCTTCAGTCATCAGTGTCACATGATCCCATTCTAATATGGTGATTTGCTGCTCAAGAAACATTTCTTATTATTCTTAGATGTTGATAAATGATTTATTTGTAGTTGAAATCTTTTGTAACATTATGGATGACTAATTTTGTGTAGGGGTTTGTCCTTGAAGTCATCAGCTCATGATACAGCCACTTGTTCATTTCTCACATGCAGTATGTTTATTTCTCACATGCATTATGAAGACCCACGTGCACTTGTGTCATACAGCAGAAGTCAAGTGTGTCTGTTAGCGCAGCGAGCTGATTGTATGCAGCTTGTACAACACTGGAAACTCTTGCATCAGTTCCAGCTGTGCCAACACACGATTCACAGCAATCCACATTACTAGGGATAGGAATGAGTATTAAAATTCTTAAATATTCTTTATATATATATATATATATATATATATATAGTATATATCATTCTTGTAAACGGCAACTGGGTTATCCCTGGTTTGCAGTACCATTTGAGCTTTGTAAAATGTAAAAAAATTCATAATAATTTAAGAAATCATTTCTATAAAAGGATATACCAGACTTTCATATTTAAGCTCAAATAAAATATATATATATATATATATATTCTACACTTACTATTTCTAATTTTAACATTATTTAAATTGTTCTTAATTATATTATTTATATTATTATTAGTTATACATGTATTTGTTTTTATACATTTGTTTATAATTTTTATATATTTATATATTTACTTTATATTAAATTGTATTCAGAAGTGACAGCAATATTTAATGAAAAATATATGTAGTTATTTTAACATTTGAATATTTAATTATGTAATTGTAAAAAAAATTATTTATTTGTTTATTTATTATTCATTTATTTATTCACTTTTTCTACTTTTTTATTTCTACACTTATTTATTTTCATTTTTTCATTATATTCAAAAAAATATATGTAGTTATTTTCAACATTTTAATATTTAATTATGTAATTGTAAGACATTTTATTTATTTATTCACTTTTTCTAAAAAAAAATTTCCACAATTATTTATGTTCATTTTTTTCATTATATTCATAACATTCATTATATTTATATTAATTATTTGTAACATCATTTAATTTATTTCTAATTATATTATTTATATTATTACTAGTTATACATGTATTTGTATTTGTTTTTATACATTTATAAATTATAAATAATATTATGAATTATACATTTATTTGTTTTTTAATTATTTCATATATTTATTTCATATTAAAATTCTTAAGTATTCAGGAGTTACAGCAATATTTGATGAAATAAATATTTTTAACACTTTCATATTTAATTATGTAGTTGTAAGAAATTGTATTTATTTTTTCTACAATTTCTATTTTCTAAACTTTTTGTATTAATTATATTTAATTTTAACATAATTTAATTTATTTTAATTATTTTATTTATATCATTATTAGTTATACACATATTTGTTTTTTATACATTTATTTTTATTATGCATACGTAAATTATAAATGATTATATATTATTAATAAAATTTCAGCTATAATGGCTAATGATAATGACTTTGCAATGTAAGCATTATAATGAACTTTAAAAAACATTCATAATCATTTATTGTTCTTATAAACCAGGCTTAAAATGCAACACTCAGTTTTATACAATATGTTACCGGGGTCCCTGCTACGTCTTTTTATCCACGAAAGGGTTCCTTGGCCTGAAAAACTTTGACGAGTCCTGTCTAAAACACCTGGAAAACACTTTCCATGCTTATTTTCCCAACCGTTCCAATGTTTCGCTGTTTTCCTGGATGTGCGTCATATGGTAGTCAGGTGTTGACATGTTTACTGCGGCGTCGCATCTGATGTGGCCGTCTTGTTTATAAGAGCAGTCATGAGACTTGCACATTTGAATGCCGTAATGCTATAAACTCCACTTCTCCTCCGCTCTTACATAACCTGTTGATTTGCTTCGCATTTGAATCTCTCGGAACGATTGGCTGCGTGTCAGGACTGCCTTCAATTAACTTGAGTGAGGAGCATTTAACAAAGAGGTCATTTACAGAAAGAGCTTAATTTTTTTTATACATTGTCCGATGACGTCCCGAGGTTTACAGAATGCGCTGGAGCAGATGAATCATTTTTTAAGTATGTCTCCTTTGTGCATGTGTGTGTTGCATTTCTCATTCGCTCGCTGTTGTTTGAAAGAGGCCTGAATGACTGAGTTCACTGTTAACCTGGAAAGAAGGCTGGTTATGTAACGAGCTTTCAAAACTGCCCCAGAATTCGGCTGATAACTTGCACTCCTCGCCATCCCTCCTTGTGTCACGCATCACACACTCGCTCCGTGCCTGTTTGGCTCCAGAAAAGTCGGGCAGGATTTTCCTCTGCGCTCTTCTCCCCTCCTTTTTTTCCCTGTCGTCCTGTGCGAGCGTGCATGAGCAGCCTCTCACTGCTATCCCCTCCGCCACTCAGCTGATTACTGACTTATGTAAAGGGGAAAAAAAAACAACAACGAGTGAAATTAGGACAGAATATACCAGAGAAAAACACTACATAACCAGCGGGACACTTTTATTCATAGAAGGAACTGAAAGTTTTCCTTTAGGATTTAGATTGATTGGGATGTTGTGTTCCTAAAACACAGTTTGATTTAGCAAGACCTCATTTTTTAATTCAGAAGAAAATCAAACCGTTTGAAGGGTTTTCTTTGGAAAGCAAGCACTCTGTCTGAATTGTGTGCTTGTTTGTGTGAATGTGTCGACCGTGCCAGTCTTGTAGCACTTGGGACGGTGTTGGAGACAGATGGTGTAAAATCAGGTGAGCTGAGGGAGGCACTCCAGGTTATTTCCGTGGTAGTTGCTGTGAGTTTGTGTGTGTGTGTCTGGTTATGTAACCGCAGTGGTGTGAGTCTGGCTGGCAGTAAACAGGGTGGAGGGGAGGGAGGGACGTGAGAACTCTGCTGAGGAGCATGGCTGCGCTGCGCTGCTGACTTAACTCCTTGTGCGCTGGGACAGGAGTGGCACATGCACATCTAAAGGTTTAATTGGAGTCGAATTGTCCTGGATTATTTGAGATATGAGATTATATAGAAGTATACAAGAGAAATGTAAAATATAAAATATATATAATATACAAATGTAAATGATCAAATATAATTATATATAAATTTAGTTTAATATCTAAAAATATAAATAAAACAAAAATAAAATGATTTAGAATTTTTTATTATATATTAAACCATTTTATTTGTGTGTTTATGTCTGTATATTTGTTGTGTATATGTGTGCGTGTGTGTGATTTGTATGTAAAGTTTAAAGTTATATCTATGAACAATAAATATGAATGATTAGTGCTGTCAAACGATTATTCGCGATTAATCGCACGACATTCTAATTTATTGAGATGCACCTGTATATACATAAATATGCACAGCACACATATACTATGTAAACAAAAACTTATATTTTGGATGTGATTAATTATGATTAATCGTTTGACAGCACTATTAATGATACAATTCTGTGTACATACATTTATAAATAATTAATTAATATTAATAATAATAATAATTATTATTCTATAAACAATAAGTATATTAAAACTATATACATATAATAGACAAATTATTTGTGCATATAATTTTTTTTGTTTTTTTTATATATTTAATTATGATTTTAGTTTTCATAAAATATATATTTAAAGTGTGTTTACATATGTGTGTATGTATTTAATATATTATTATTTGTATTAAATATTTGCACACACACAGAAAAATACATATTTAGAGTGTGTTTACATATGTGTGTATGTATTTAATATATAATTATTTTTATTAAATAATAACGTGTGTGTGTGTGTATATATATATATATATATATATATATATATATTTGTCTTCATAATTCAGGGTTAGTAACGT
>NW_015549628.1:295655-306636 GCF_001515605.1 Sinocyclocheilus anshuiensis | reverse complement strand
AGTGTGTTTACATATGTGTGTATGTATTTAATATATTATTATTTGTATTAAATATTTGCACACACACAGAAAAATACATATTTAGAGTGTGTTTACATATGTGTGTATGTATTTAATATATAATTATTTTTATTAAATAATAACGTGTGTGTGTGTGTATATATATATATATATATATATATGTATATTGTATACGTACGCACATACATAAAAATATAAGATAAAAATAATATAAAAAACTCTGTTTTAATCAAATTCTAAATTAATTTTAAATGTATATTTTATTCAGTACTGAAAAGAATAGTATTGCTTTTCCTCGTATTTGTATGATTTGTGTTTAGATGACACAACACTAAACTACTGGAATCAGTTATGATTTGACTTTCATTTAATTCCGGAGGTGAGAGAAAGAGATCGTGAAAAGCAAAATTATGACTCTTATTGATGCAAAAAGTTACAATCTCTCCAACCCTCTCTTTTCTACTCATTTACAGTATGCTCACTCTATTTTGTTCTTTTTCTCCTCATTGTCCTCCCTATCCCTCCAGCGGTCGTTTTTCTGCCGTCTGACAGGCGACAGTAAGTCAGAGAAGTTCTTCAAAGTGTTTTACGAGCGGATGAAGCTGGCCCAGCAAGAGATCAAGGCAACTGTGACAGTGAACACCAGCGATCTGGGCAGCAAGCGCAAAGACGAGGACGCCAGCGACAAGGACAACCAAACACGCAAGAAAGGTCAGGGCTCAGCACGCCTGACCATAAACTACACGCACCGCTACATGTGATTATACCATGTAGCCCAGACATGCGAAAGCATAAACAAATACAATCCTCCCCATTTTTCAGTCAAGGAGGTGGCTGTAGTGACCGAGGAAGTGCGAGAGCAGCTTCTTGAAGCATCTACGGCCACAAAGAAGGCCTTCACCGCTTACCGAAGGGAGGCGGACGCCGACGAGCATCAGAATGTGGCGGAGGTGCAGAGTAGCACAGGCGAGAAGAACCAGGATGACAACGAGATGAGCGTCATCATAACCATCATGCAGCCAATCCTGCGCCTCCTGCAGCTGCTTTGTGAAAACCACAACCGTGAACTGCAGGTTAGCTGCTGTACTAGAGTATATGTTGTGAAGAGTTTCCCAAATGTTGCGACCTAAAAATGTAGCTTGTCTAGCTGCACTTTCTCTAAGGAGAGCTGTATGTATGAGTGGTGTCAGAATAGATCATATTCATTCAACCCAACATGAAATGTTATTTGCTAGCCATTTTTAGTTCCCTAATGTGGCGTAATTCTCAGTGAAAAGGGATATTTGGGAGGGAAAAAGGTAGGAAAGTACTTAATTTCATCTATCGACAACTGATTCAATTGGGAAAAGTGGATTCCAGAATGGACCCAGGAATAAAAGGTTTAGCAAAAACGTTGTTAGCTGAAAAGGCTCAAAATATTAAAAGGTTATGAAGATAGCATTTATTTTTTGTCAAATAACATATTAAAAAAGTAAATGGAGTTTATTTATTACAAGCTAAACTGCAGAATGTGAGAAATGTCTTTCATGTTTTGGTAGCTTTTGAAGATGTTTCATGCTAGTTAAAAAAAAATTAGCTAATGGTCCAGAATTATTTCCATTACGTCACCCTCTAGATGTTTACAGCAATACAATACAAATACATAAAGAAACTTATTTTTTGCTAAATCTAATTTGTATATTTTATTAAATACTGAAAAGTATTAAAAGTGCAATGCAGGTAAAACTGATTATTTATCTTTCGAAGAAGAGTTTCATGCTAGTTATACAATTAGCTTATCATTAACCGTTTGGTGAATTGTTTTATATTTATTTCCTTGCTTAACTAATGTTTATATTTTTAACTTTTTACATAACACCATCCTGTGGGTGGTTTCATCATAAACACGTTTTATAATTTGACTTCTTGGATCTGATATTCTCAAAGTCCTTGAAAAAAATAAAAAAAGAATATATAAGCAATCTGAAATCCTCTTTTTGTTCCAAATACTTATTGTTGATTATATATTGACTCTGTCTGTGCTTCTTCTAGCTCTAATATGACTTATAAAAACAAAAGCATGCCCCTCATATCCTGTTTTTCTCACTTGTTCCCTAGAACTTCCTTCGCTGTCAGAACAACAAAAACAACTACAACCTGGTGTGTGAGACGCTGCAGTTCCTGGATTGTATATGTGGCAGCACTACAGGAGGTCTGGGGCTGCTGGGGCTTTATATTAACGAGAAGAACGTCGCTCTCATAAACCAGACTGTGGAGAGCCTGACAGAGTACTGCCAGGGGCCTTGCCATGAAAACCAGGTGGACCTGACACATTCACACACTCTTCCTCATCCATACTTTAAAGGAATAGATCACCCAAAATGAACTTCTGTTGTCATTTACCCTCATCTCTGAGCAGTCTGATTCAAGAAATAATCATTCAGGTGGGCTTGATTGATCCATTGATTCTTTTGTGAATTGGATCTAATTTGTGAATCTCTTCTTGTCTCTTGAACTCAAAACTCCAAGGAGGGTAAATGATGCCAGAATTGTAATTTTGGGGTGAGCAATCGCTCTAAGATTATGCGTCCTTATATCCACTATTATTTACTCAAAATGATGGCAAAATCTTTCTTTGTTTTTCGGGCTAGGCATTATGCAACTTTTCTTACTTCGTAGGACCTTTATAATGGGGCTGATTATCATCATTGTCCTACTTTTCTAAGAGGAAATGTAGTGTATTTGTATGACGGCAATGTGCTTTTGTCCCGTAATAATTAAATGATTAGTCTTCCACTGAAGCACTCTCTTTCAGGGTCATAATTATTTAATTGATGGATGATTTTCATATTAAACATTTGGGAATGTGTGTTGTTGTTTTTTTCTCGGGCAGCTTTTGTTTAGATCATTTAGCCTTTTAATGCTCAATTCTGTAGCTTATTCTGTAGATAAAAAGTGACGTGACATGTGGCCAAGTATGGTGACCCATACTAGGAATTAGTGCTCTGCATTTAACCCATCCTAAGTGCACACACACAGCAGTGAACACACACACACACACACTGTGAACACACACCCGGAGCAGTGGGCAGCCATTTATGCTGTGGCGCCCGGGGAGCAGTTGGGGGTTCGGTGCCTTGCTCAAGGGCACTTCAGTCATGGTATTGAAGGTGGAGAGAGTGCTGTACATTCACTCCCCCCACCTACAATCCCTGCCGGTACGAGACTCGAACCCACAACCTTTGGGTTACGAGTCCGACTCTCTAACCATTAGGCCACGACTTCCCCTTGTGATGTGCCTACTAGATGTGCCTACTATACAATACTATCCAAAAGTTTGGGGTCAGTAATGTCTTCTTTTCTTTTTTTTTTAAATAAATGAATACTAAAATATCCATTAAATTGACCTAAAGTGACAGTAAAGACTTTCTATTCAAATTTCTATTCATAAAAGAATCCTGAAACAAATGTATAACGTTTTCCACAAAAAATATTAAGCAGCACAGCTGTTTTCATCGTTGATAGTAATAAGAAATGTTTCTTGAGCAGCAAATCGGCATATTGGAATAATTTCTGGAGGATCATATGACACTGTAATGATTCTGAAAATTCAGCATTGCATCACAGGAATAAATTACATTTTAAAATATATTAAAATAATTTTTTTTTTTTTTAATTGATATAATATTTCACAATTTTTTGATTAAATTAAAGTCTAAAAATAAAATAAACAGTCTCCCCAACACCAAACGTTTAATGGTAGTGTACATTTAACATCTTTTCCCTTGTTCAGAACTGCATTGCCACACATGAATGTAACGGCATTGACATCATCATCGCGCTCATCCTCAATGACATCAACCCTCTGGGAAAGAAGAGGATGGACTTGGTCCTGGAGCTCAAGGTGTGAGAACACTTCCACAGCATTATGGGATGTGTACTGTAGTTTTCAATCTAGTCCAAAATAATTGGCATGAATTGTCTTTTTGTTACAGAATAACGCCTCAAAACTGCTGCTTGCCATCATGGAAAGCCGCCACGACAGTGAGAATGCGGAGAGAATCCTGTATAACATGAGGCCTAAAGAACTGGTGAATGGCACTTTGCACAAACACATCTTTCTCCTGTTCCTGTGGACAGATTTTCTGTTTTGCATATGGTGGCAAATCTACTGTCATTATTGAAATGTTTGGTTGGTGTACAGGTGGAGGTGATCAAAAAGGCCTACATGCAGGGAGAGATTGAAGTAGAACACAACGAGGATGATGAGAATGGCGAGGAAGAGCACGCCGCTTCTCCACTAAATGTGGGTCACAACATCTACATCCTGGCCCATCAGGTGACGCACACAAATATGCACTTACACACACTTTGACTGCGTTCACTGTGTCAGATGTCTGGATTATATCACCGTCTTCCCCTCCCCCGTGTGCTTCAGTATAGATTTTCTGCCTATTCACGTAATTATCTGGGTCTATGTCGGAGGATCAGTTATGTAACCACGTTAGGAATGGTGCAGCTTTTCCACCGGTTCTCCAAATGACACTGTTTGGCATCAGGGCTTTGTGAATGAAAAGACCAGAGAACAAAAAGTACATTAGACATGGCCCTTTGATTCAGTTTTACCCAAATAATAGATAAATGTGCTTTTGCAGGTTGAGGCTCAAAAGGTCAGTCCATAATTGCAGCTACAAGTAATCCATTTCTGTGATGGCTACACTGGCCGTGTTTTTTAAACCGAGTTTATTTGTTCACTGCTGGGCTTTGACCCTTGGTTGTTGTCGTAATTGGACCATTGTGAGAATATTAAATGCGGCTATTTCATGGCCATTTAGCTATTGGAGAAGGAGATCAAAGTTAGGTAAATAATATTAAAAACATAATAAAACAAAAAGATACATAGTAAATTATTGTTTTTCACACAAATATGCAAAAAATAATAAGTAAATAAGTAGTTAATCACATTATAAGCAGATTAAATAATGGAAAATACACTGAATAGATAAAATAAAAAATACAATAGAATAGATAAAAAGTGGCTGTTAAAGTCAATATACATATGTTTGAGCATTAGTCAAATTCCTTATTTTTCTTATTCTGGTAACAGAAAGTATGGAAGCCTGTTTCCGCCACTGATTAAAAAAAAGGTAATTGAGACTTTTTGTCTCACAACTTTGACTTTTTCTCACAATTGCGAGCTTATATCCCGCAATTCTGACTTTTTATCTCGAAATTCTGACTTTATAACTCGCGTGTAAGTTTATCAGTGTTGGGGAAAGTTACTTTTAAAAGTAATGCATTACAATATTGCGTTACTCCATAAAAAAGTAACGAATTACGTTACTTAGTTACTTTTTATGGAAAGTAATGTGTTACGTTACTTTTGCGTTACTTTTTAAATCTGGACAGGGCTTTCTTGTTTATTTTTAAAATATATATATATTTTTTTTTGGCAAATATAAAAGCCTTTTCACACCAAAAGTGATACATTGGAAAAAAAAAAGTAACTTGCGTTACTTATTTGAAAAAGTAACTCAGATATTCTCTTGTAAACTAAAAAGTAATGCGTTAGTTTACTAGTTACTTAAAAAAGTAATCTGATTACGTAACTCGCGTTACTTGTAATGCGTTACCCCCAACACTGAAGTTTATATCTCACAATTGCGAGAAAAAAAGTCTGAATTGCGAGTTTGTATTTCGCAATTCTGAGAAAAAAAGTCAGAATTGTGAGATAAAAAGTCGCAATTACCTTTTTTTTTTTTTTTTTTTCAGTGGTGGAAACAGGCTTCCATAAAAAAATATTGCAGAGTGTGTATTGCAATAATCTGCGTGTTTATAGCTATCCAAATAAGAATGCACCAATGCTAGCAACTGAAGTTTGAAAGCCTCAGACTTTTGTGTTGTAGTTGTGACAGTGTTATTTACCATCATCTAAAGGCTTTATATTGATAAAATGTTTCATGATATTTGCCTGGGGTTTGGGTGGCATGATTGCTATGGTATATTATAGGATTAAGGATGAAACCTTTATGTGAACAATACAAAATATTTGACATTACATTTGACAGACATCACATTCTGAAACATTCATAGATTAGGTATGTCATTAATTAACAGTAACCTACCTATTGGACAGTTATGAGCTCAGGATTGCGGTCTTCAGTTCGAACCAGCATTTCTCAGACAGGCGTTGGCCTTTCGCTGACGGTAAAGCGTGTTATGAGCAAAACAACAAGGCCAGACAGATCATTGCAACATATATACACTGTCACAATGAAAACAAACACAGTCTCATCCCTTTTTCCACATACACCCACAGCTCGCCAGACACAACAAGGAACTCCAGGCCATGCTGAAGCCAGGAGGGACGTACGGGGAGGGAGATGAAGCTTTGGAGTACTACGCCAAACACACAGCCCAAATCGAGGTCAGTGGTGTCCATCTATGGTGGTCATTACAGATCCACCATCCATAGACTTGAGTACACAAGCATCACTATTACTATTGTTCATTTGTTGAAAAACCCTGGCGGTTATGCTACAGACATGAAGCGATCTTTTCAAAGCGATCAGGTTTACAGTTTCCACCTGGCAAAAACAAAAAAGAGCAAAATACCCCCATAGACTTGTGTTGAAGACACATGTAGTGACCAGAATCAAGTACTCACCCTCATGTTGTTTGCAACCCGCAAGACCTCGTTCATCTTCGGAACACAAATTAAGATATTTATGATGAAATCCGAGAGCTTTCTGTCCCTGCATAGACAGCAATGTAACTGAAATGTTCCCAGGTCCAGAAAGGTAGTAAGGACATCGTTAAAATAGTCCATGTGATATCAGTGGTTCAACCTTAATTTTATGAAGCTACGAGAACACTTTTTGAAGATGAATGAAGGTCTTACAGGTTTGGAATGACACGAGGGTGAGTACTTAAAGACAGAATTTTCATTTTTGGGTGAACTATTCCTTAAAATAAGTAGCTTTGTCTCCTGTTTAATTTTGTCACATAAATTCACGGCGATGATTAAACAGAAAGCTGCTTGGTTTTAAATGATTTTTTTTAAGCAATGCCATCACTTTTGACACTGGACAGTGGACCTTTCTTTACCTTCGAAAAATTCACTGACATTTCGCTACTGTGATTGCACCTTTAGAAGACAACAAGACAAAACCAAAACAGCAACTCTGTAAGTTATAACCTCCAGTGTCCACCAAATGTAACCCCTATCGCCAATCAAGACAGCTTGCAACACTGCGTTTTTTTTCTTGCAGATCGTCCGCCTGGATCGCACAATGGAGCAGATCGTTTTTCCCGTCCCCAACATATGCGAGTTCCTAACCCAGGAGTCCAAGCTCCGTGTCTATTACACCACAGAGCGCGATGAGCAGGGCAGCAAGATCAACGACTTCTTCTTACGCTCTGAAGACCTCTTCAACGAAATGAACTGGCAGAAGAAGCTGCGAGGTACTCAAGAGGCCACTGGTAACGCAAACTCCGTGCCTTGTGCGTGCGCACTCCCTTCCTCTATAACCTAGTAAGCTGCTTTACACACCCTCTCTACTCCCAAAGCGTCCAGGGACCCATCAGGGCTCTATTCATGTAGGGCACCCAGCTTTTGGTGCTGGGATGCATGCCTCACCCTGACCCTCTCAAGCCCGGGCAGTAGGGAGGGGGTGTAAATGTTAACTTATATAAGATAGACAAGAATAAACCTATAACTAAAAATTATGTTTAAGTTTGCTTAAGATTTTGGTTTAATGTGTGCTTGAGGGTTTGGGAAACAAGGAAGAAAGAGAAGTCTGAATGAATCCCAAGAGTCAGGGAGAAGTCTGAATGAATCCCAAACAAACACACATGGCGGCTTACATCACAAAAGCCGATTACGGAAATAAGCTGAGCGAGGGATCAAATAAACAGATGATGGCAAAAAAGAAATTCTTTAACCCATTTTCCACCAACTGGTGACCAATCTGGAACCATTTCCAACTAGCTCTGCACCAGCTGCTTGAACCAGAAACCGATGTCAGGGTGGGTTAATGGCCAAACTGAATGGCAATGTCGAAGTATTAGAATATTAAAATACCAAAAAAAAAGAATATCAGAGGAACCAAAAATGTATTAAATTACCCAGGACCCATGCACTTTTGACTGTTGCATTAAAAGATCGAAAATTCTGTTTCTGTGGAAAACGGATTGGAAAGGTGAGGCAAGGATGGTAGAAAATGGGTTATTTGGAAAAGGATAAGAGCTCTCAGACAGGAAGAGTGTGAGGTGAACCGCAATAACAAGATAAAACCTGCAAGATAAGAATCAGAACTGTGTCAAAAAGCAAATTGACAGACGGAGGGGCTTGCGTCAGCTATTTTCTTGCATGGGACATTTGGCCACAGATCTTGTTTGTATCTTTGAGTCTTTTGGTCATGAGTTAAAAAGGAGGGTGTGAATAAAAAGGAGGGTGTGAATTCCATGTTAGTAATGAACCTCTGTGACTGACATGTAAAGGTTTTTATCAGGCAGAATCAAAGTAGAAGCAACGTTCCATTGCCGCAACCCCAAGTCATGAGTGTGGCGGCCTGTGTGTGAAAGTCCCCTCCTCCAGTTCCTCTTTTCAGACAAAAAACCCCTGTCAAAATAGCCATAGCTTAGAAACTAAATCCTCCAATTAGACTCCTCAGAGAGTCATGGGTCAAAACAAAGGTGACGGTTGAGGTCAGCGAGCTCTCGTATATGGTTTGGCCGCACTAAGAATCCCTTTGAACTCTTTGGTCTTATTTCTAGGGTTTTTGACTTCAAATTTAGGTGCCGGTGGTGAAATTGCACGTCTGTAAAACTGCACAACTGACCAAACAGCCTCTATCTTCATTCAGTACATGTTTTATTTGGAATAACATTGTTTAACTTAACTAAAGAAAAACTGTTTTTGAAGGAATAGTAGACTTAACAAAGTTAGTGCGTTGGACATTGTCCTGATTGGATGTAACTGGAAATGCACATGGTCAGCTGGATCACATTTGATCTTGGGATCATTCAGAAAGAATTGGTTCTTGAGGTCGCCATGGAAACTAACACACAACTGTCCTCATGTTGTTTAGTAGAAGGCAGTAGAATGACATAATGTGATCAATTGCCTAAAAAATAAACTTGGAAGAAATTAAAGATGAGCAGTACTGCGTGGAACTTGTGAGTGACATCATCTGTTATTTCATCCCAGCAGGCCTTGTTATATTACGTGAGATTAGTTTCTTTCTTCAAACCACAGTGCATTACATTGTTCTGTATAGGGTGGAAATAGGCAGTTTTATGGGTGCAATGTGCAATTTCTGACCTACTACCAAAACCAAACAGAATTGCAAAAATTATGACTTTTCAAACTGATTTCAAACGATGCCATCTTCTGTTGTTCAGGCAACCAGGTGATCCTGCTCTAAATTCCACGCAGTTGGTTTAAACCAATGTTGTTGTGTTAGTACTCGAACAGATTGCTTCCCCTAGTGGCACAGAACTTACACACTTGGCCAAAGTTGGTGCTTGTTTGAATATCAGCAAATGGTTTCAAATGAAATCTGTCAGTTTGTGTTTGTGCCAGAACCATGTACGTGGAGCTCTGATATGGTGTGCATCAGGGGCGTAGTATTGGACTTAGTTTTGTGATGGCAACACTCTGGAAAGGTACAAATTGTGCTGTGTTGATGTTCCTTAACATTTGGAATTGAATTTTTTGACTTGCTGCCTCCTCCAGCTCAGCCCATCCTGTACTGGTGTTCCCGTAACATGTCCTTTTGGAGCAGCATTTCCTTTAATCTCGCCGTCCTCATGAACCTGTTGGTAGCATTCTTCTATCCACTGGAAGGAGTGCGCGGAGGTGAGTTTTTTTTTTGCTGTTTAGCATGAAATTCAATACAAATGTAATTTGTATTTTTTTGCATATTAGATATATAGAAATTTCTGAAGTTTTTTAATATAATTTTATTATTATAATATTATTATATACATTATACTGTAATAAAGGATTTTTTCAAATCTCTGATCCAAACAAGCTGGATACTAGTGCTCTGTAGACAGTGCTCTGTAATTGTTAGAATACCAACCACAACTTTGATCATACTTGCATACATTGCTAGAGTACAGATTGCTGTTTTCATGGAAGTAATTGAGTGCATTCAGTAACAGATACTGGAACTTGACACTTCACTGACCTACTTTCGGCACACACAGCCCCTGAAAGACATAATTTGTCAGAGTTCCAACAAAAACGCTGCTGGCCTTACTTCTGTCATAACACATCTTATATAATTCATTCATTCTGAACGATTTGATCCCCTCCACTTACCTCAGTAGCGTAAAGTTTTTTATATATCCATGTTTATTCCATATAATCAGTGAATAAATGTATTAATTGTATAAAATTAATATATTAAATATATATTTTAATATTTATTGTAAAGAATGATTAAATGCATGATTAAACATTTAGAAATATAAAAAATATGAGTAAACAAAAACTAAAATACAGATACATATTTACCTTCAGACACCTTGGAAAGCATTTCTGATCCACAAGCGTGCTTGTTCTTTATGGGGTGTCGTAACGATCAGCATAACTTTTGTGCATAACCTCGTTATTGATCTTGCCCTCTTATCTGAGATCACTCGTGTAACATGTCACCTGACTCCGGCGCTCACATGCACACTATTTCCCTAATCTCATAAACTGTTAAGACTGTGTGTCTATCTCCTCCCTGCTCTTTCTGATCAAAAGTGTGTTTGTATACATGTCGACGGAATGCAATACCTGGGGTGCGCTATCAGCGCACGTGTGATCTACTGACGAGCCTTCAGTGGGCGCGACAGATAGCGCACAGCCGCACAACATTATATAATATTACAGTATGTAATATAACCTATTATATATATACAGGTGCATCTCAATAAATTAGAATGTCGTGGAAAAGTTCATTTATTTCAGTAATTCAACTCAAAT
>NW_015549628.1:274814-295193 GCF_001515605.1 Sinocyclocheilus anshuiensis | reverse complement strand
TATTTATTTTATTGGCATATATAACAGTTATCTGTATAAATTATAAAACACTATTATGACAAGGTAATGTTTAATTTATTATATTATATGAAGAGTTTATTTGCAAAAACAGATAACTCAAAATGTCAAAAATCATGTTTTTTTATTATGTTATCATGTTTTTATTGTGTTTTATTGTGTTAGTTAGCTGTTTTTTTTTTGTTTTTTTTTAACCTAGTCAAAATAACCCAACTGCAGTTTGATTGAGATAAACTGGAATGCACAATGAAAAAACATGATTTCTATTTCAAGTTATCTGTTTTTGCAAATGAACTCTTCATATATATTTATTACATTTTATATTATCATCTCACACATGGATCGGCATTTTCTATAATGTATTTCTATAATAAAAAATACATATCTGATATGACTTAATATATAATTATCATCAAACAGTGATAATTCATATTCTCAAGGATGAAAGATTAAACGGAAAAAAAAGAAAAATGATTGCACAACCATCAATTAGGTGGCGATATGCACTAAGCATGTAAACGACCATTGAACAAAAGAAGAAGAAAGAAACAGCATGGCGCGCTTTTTCTTAGCGTCCGTTTGCATAGTGACTCGTCGATTCGTCGCTCTGTTGAGAATGTCTGGAGTCTTAACCAGGAACATACTCGGAGTTGAATGAACTTACTCCCGGACGCGTTTTTGGAACCACATACATCGAGTAAGCAAGGTTTGGGGTTAATCAACCGAAAGTTCAGGGTTTAGCTGATGGTAAGTTAACCGTGCTTTCTGGAATACACCCCTGTTTATGTCAGAGCTGAGATTTGACCCTGAAAACAGAGACCCATATAAAGTCAAAGGACTGGCATTTACTTCATTCTTACATCACAGAATTAGCACCTGCTGCTTGTGTTCAAGTTTGTGATCAATATCATCCTAATGTAAGCGATGTTGTAAGTACATACGAGGAATATTTCTTAGGCCTTTCTGTGTTTATTTAGCTCTTTTTTTGTTGTGTTGAGCATTGATTGTCCAGTCATTGTGACTGGCATAAGTGCCACATTGTGACTGACATAAACCCTGCATTGTTCAGGCTGGGGTCAGGCTCCAAGGGCTCTTTTGTTTTGGACCTTTCCCTTTCTCAAAGCGCACATGAGTGCTTGGGCCTTTAATTGAAATCTCTAAAAACAAAAGGCTCCACTGGACACACTGAAATACAGCTCTGGTACATATACAATATAGGTCACGATTTGAAATGCAAACCAATAAAAGCTGATAAAGGACATGTTAAAGGTGGATTTGAAATATTGTCTTTGCAATAAACATGGTTGTAAAACAATCGGTAAACTGACAAAATATTTATAATCGGCTGTTTGATATTTAACAAAGAATAATATAAGTAGTTCAGTAGTTAATTTTCCTTCTGTACCACACTTGCTGTTTGATTGTCTAATGTTTTTCCAAAGATTTTATTGTTGCATGGGCCACTGGCATTTAAATGATACATTATTATTATCATTATTATTATAACTTACACTTATGCACAAAAAGCAACCATTACATTATTATGAACGTAATTTCAATTTATACAGTCTAAGTCAGGGGTGTCAAACTCAATTCCTGGAGGGCCGGAGCCCTGCAGAGTTTTGTTCCAACCCTGCTCCAACACACATATCATGTAGTTTTCAAATAAGCCTGAAGGACTTGATTAGTTGGATCAGTTGTTTAATTAGGGTTGAATCTCCGGCCCTTCAGGAATTGAGTTTGACACCCCTGGTCTAAGTAATCACAAATTTTAAATTCTTGAATTTACAGTGAATTCTTAACGGCCCACAATTCTGCTTCATTGTGTCAGTTCTTATTGGTTGTTTCACGCCTTATTTTTCACTTTCAAAGTGGGCACTTCAAAATCGATTGTCTTCCGACACATTTTTATAAGCACATTTAAGAACAGTCAGTACCTCTAAAGCAGATTAAAAAAGGCCTTCTGCAGAGTTCAGTAGGTCCCTGAACAGTATTTGTAAAGGTCAAGCAAGAGGCCCTACAGAATTCCAGAATGTGTGTAAGAGCAGCGCAGAGGCGTGTTCTTTCCCTCCTGCCCAGTCTGCCAGAATGTAGCCATTCAAACACAATGAGGGCTCCAGAAGTAGGTCAGTGTGCGTAACCTCAATGCACAGGGACTTGAGCATAAATAGCATAAATGTTACAGCTGTGGGGAGATCTAGGGCTTTAAAGTAAAAGGGCTGGGTATAGCCACTTCCTTGTCAGTTATAGAAAGGCACATGCACATTGCAATTTTATTTATATGGTGCCTAAGAAACAGATGTTACTTTAAAGTATGAGTGAGTGGACATTACAGTCTTTCATGCATAGCTTCATTCTTCCTGACCTCAATTTCAGTTGCAATTGTGGCCAAACTTTGAGACCACTCGCTATTTGTTTATGTGTGTATGTTTGTTTATTTATTATTATTTTTCATTTCTACAGTATAGATTAATATTTTATATCAGTGATATACATTTTCATGTTATTTAATTCAGTATTTTTCTTTACAACCATCTCTTTACAAATAACATTTTCAGTGCAACAAATTTGTGAACTATGTCCCACTCAGTGTTTGGGAAAGTTACTTTAATTATTGCAGGTTTGCGTCATATTCTAAGTTTGCATTTCACTTTTCGTTTTAATTCATTTTGATGAATACTAAATCTGTTTTTGCGAGTGGGATGAATTAATGCACATTCACATTTAGTCTAGAACTACAGTAACATCATGTTCACACAACGCCTCTGTACTCCCGATTTCTCCCAATATGGGGACAGGAGAGCTGTCAGTCAATAAATGGGAAAACAAAGTAACTGGCGTTACTTTTTTGAGAAAGGAACTCAGATATTTTCTTGTAAATTAAAAACTAATGCGTTACTTTACTAGTTACTTAAAAAAATAATCTGATTACATAACTCGCGCTACTTGTAATGCGTTACCCCCAACACTGGTCCCACTTTTGTCTGATTGACAGTGGCATTCAAGTGGACATGATCAAAGCCTGATGATCAAGTTCGCCAGCATATATTGATAAAAGATTCCAAAAAAATCACATGATCAGTGTCACAAATTTACTTGATTAGTAACCTAGACGTAGTGCAGAATCTGAAATATTTAACTCGTTTCTTTGTGTTACTAAAACTTTATTTCCAGGTTTAAATTAGATTTAGAATCCTAGAGTTTCAGTGTGCAGTCTGTTTGTGTGTGTGTAAGTTTGTGGAAATGAATGGAACAGAGCCTTTGACGTCCTCGATTCTGAAAGTTTCCTGGCCGCCCACCAGCCCTGTCGGTCCAAACCCCAGCTCGGCTCGGTACCCGACACTCATGCATCTTTCAGCCATGATATTTTTAGCACGCCGTGTTATGTAACAAGCACCTGTCATGTGGTCTACTCGCAGGCGGGAGAGTGAGCAAGCGAGCTGGAACTATTGCCTCTGTGAAGATCCTGCAAATCCGACTGGCCTCATTTTTCTTCTCTGCGTATACACACACACACACACACCACCCCCGCAAGTTTCCTGGCCGCCCACCAGCCCTGTCGGTCCAAACCCCAGCTCGGCTCGGTACCCGACACTCATGCATCTTTCAGCCATGATATTTTTAGCACGCCGTGTTATGTAACAAGCACCTGTCATGTGGTCTACTCGCAGGCGGGAGAGTGAGCAAGCGAGCTGGAACTATTGCCTCTGTGAAGATCCTGCAAATCCGACTGGCCTCATTTTTCTTCTCTGCGTATACACACACACACACACACACCACCCCCGCTTAGCAATCCCACTAATATAAGACCTTGCTGTACTGTACCTTTCATTGCCATTCACTTAGAACAAGGATTAAAAACAATGCTAGAGCGGCTCATGACAAAGCTTCATCGAACCTTAACATATTCAAATGTGTTATGTAACTTTTTTCTATTTTTGTTTTTCAAAGCATCTTTCCCTTGAGGGCTAGAATGTGCCCAAACATGTTCAACAGGTGAAACTGCAAGTACTTTAGGGAATCCCATTTAGACCTGCTGTACAGAAACGCAGTTTCAGATACACAGTGCAGTCATGGGTAATGACAATGAATATAATCTTAGCTTAGCATCTGTACTTCTGTTATTCGTCAAAATTAAAATGTTTATTCAGAATTTTACTAGTTCAGCTCAAAATGAAATTCTTTTTGTTCCAAACCCATATGACCTACTTTCTTCTGTGAAGCACAAAAGGAGAAATTTAGCTGAATGTCTTGACTCCCGTTTTCCAGATGCACTGAAAGTTGAACAAGTCTTCTGAAGCCAAAATTGTATGAAATGTTAATTATAAGGTATTTTATAAGTCCTCATTCACTTCTTCTTTTGTATTCCACAGAAGAAAGAATAATGAGGGCAAGTGATGACAGAATTATCATTTTCATATTTCCATAATCAGATCAAGACGGTCGTACATGTTGAAACAACCTAAAAATTACACAACTTGCAGAAACACAGTGTGGTTTTTTAATCAGAATCTAAGTTGTGTCCCTGAGATAGTTGAACACAAGGCCTGTAGCATCGCTGACGCTGTAACCGTGACAGATGGCATGATAACATGTCACTTCTGTGGTATTTTTATCCCAGAGCATGATTGATGGCACTAAAACGTGTTTACCTATTTTTCCTCAGGCACCCTGGAGCCACACCTCTCTGCACTGCTTTGGGCGGCAATGTTGGTTTCACTGGCCATAGTTATAGTGCTACCCCAGCCTCATGGGATTCGGGCGCTCATCGCTTCCACCATATTACGCCTCATATTTTCGGTCGGCCTGGAGCCCACACTGTTTCTTCTCGGGGCCTTCAATGTGAGTGAACGACAGTCTTCTGCCAAAGCTCGTCGGGCCGCCAGTGTTGTTAGAGGGCAGCTCGGTGTGTTTTGCACTGAGGTGTGTCGTGCGTCACTGGGGGATTTCACACGGCTTTTACAGGCCGATGTTAAAATGGACTTGGCTCACACAATAACTCCACTTTCCCCTAATAGTATGCACACTTAGTATGCATCCAAACCAAATATCGGTTCCAAATCATCTTAAACTTACAGGAAAAGTTTCCCTAAAAAGTGTAATTGTCATCATTTGCTCACCCTCATGTCGTTTTAAACATGTATGACTTGAAACACAGAAGAGAGGTTTTGAAGAATGTTCATGCTGCTCTTTTCTCACATGCATGTATTCAAAACATCTCTTGTTTGTAGCAGGAAATACTGTGGTTTTGGAACAATATGAGGTTGAATAAATAATGACAAATCTTTAGTTGGGCAAACTAATCTTTTTGTACATGCAAGATGCACAATACTAAAACAAGTATTTTACTTGGTTATGCTTACCAAGACTGCATTTATTTAACCAAATATAGAGTACATTTTAAAATATTATTGCAGTTTAAAAGAACCATTTTCTATTTTAATATATTTTTTAAATCAAATTTATTCCTGTGATGCAAAGCTGAATTTTCATCGGCAATTAGTCTTCAGTGTCACAGTAATACATTATTTTCTTAAGGATTCTTTGATGAATCACTTTTGATCAATTTAATGCATCCTTGCTGACTAAATGTATAAGTTTCTTGCAAAAAAAGGAAAAAAAAAATCTTACTCTGAACATGTAAATGGTAGTGTAATTATTTCCTACAAAAAACAGCATGAGCTACTAACGATTGTTTGTTCTTGAACAGAGATAACAGTTGGAGCTTGTTTGCATTGTTCCAAATCATTAGCTGAATGCTTTGATAATTTAGTGGTTTTATGATTAAATATGATTTCAAAATAACTTTATGGAAATGTTTCATAATGCGGAGATTGAAAACTGATGCAAGTACTTTAGCCCGTAATTTGTGGTTTTGCTTCAATTGTTGGTGTATCCGTAATGATACACTACAGATAAATGTTCTTATTGCTAAAGGTTACATCAACTCATTATATATGAGCAAAAATTGTGTTTGTAACTCCAGTAAAATCTCTTAACGCTATGGTTGTGTTTTCAGGTGTGCAATAAAGTGATTTTTCTAATGAGTTTCGTGGGAAATCGCGGTACGTTCACGAGAGGATACAAGGCCATGATCATGGATGTGGAGTTCCTGTATCATCTGCTTTACCTCATTATATGCAGCCTTGGAGTCTTTGTTCATGTCTTCTTCTACAGCTTGCTTGTGAGTAATACACTCATACACTTTCAGTCACTCCACTAGACAAACCTATCTTTCACACAGCGACGTCTCTTCTAACTCTGACCTCTCACCTCTCACACTTTCACCGTCTTGTATACTGTATACACGCACGCACACACACACTCTCTCATCTTACTCTCTCTCTCCAGCTCTTTGACCTGATCTACCGAGAGGAGACGCTGTTAAACGTCATCAAGAGCGTAACCAGGAATGGCCGCTCGATCGTTTTGACCGCCGTGCTGGCTCTCATCCTGGTCTACCTCTTCTCCATTGTTGGATACATCATCTTCAAGGATGACTTCATCCTGACCGTGGACAGGATATCCAATAAAACTCTTGGTGAGAAAAACCGATGGATTTCTATCTGATGTTGCTCAAAGTCTGAAAATTACACTTTGAAAACACGTCCACATGGTACATGAGAAATCTCTTGTTGTTTCATGCAACAGGTCAGATTTCAAACATCTAGCTGGTTACTTCACAAGAACACTTACAGGTCACCCTAAAATCAAAAGAAAGATATAAGAAATTATGTTATGCTTATACAAAATGAAGCTTATTTTTATAACCAGTACAGGTTTTTTTTGCATTCTGGCACTATTTTTATGACAATTGTCATTTTACTCTTGAATCCCATTAGTGTTATGCAAAAAATCTAATTCTCCTTATTTTAATGTGAAAAAAATTTTGTATACTACAGTTTAAAGTTTGGGGTATTTATTTTTGAAAGAAATGAATTTTTTTAGTGCGCAAGGATGCATTAAATTGAGCAAAAGTGACAGTAAAGACATTCATAATGTTGCAAAAAAGATTCTATTCAAAGAATCCTGAAAAAATGTATAGCAGTTTCCATAAATTATTAAGCAGCACAACTGTTTTCAACATTGAAAATAATAAGAAATGTTTCTTGAGCAGCAAATCAGCATATTAGAATGATTTCTGAAGGATCATGTGACACTGAAGACTGGAGTAATGATGCTGAAAATTCTTCTTTGCATAACAGGAATAAATTACAGTTTAAAATAAATTCAAAATTAAAATTGATAAAATAATTATTTTAAATTTATTTTAAAGCGTAATAACATTTCACAATATTACAGTTTTTTACTGTAGTTTTTGATCAAATAAATGCAACTTTGGTGAGCATAAGAGACTTCTTTCAAGAACATTAGAAAAATCCTACTTACCCCAAACTTAAAATGATATTGAATCATATATTTTTAATGAATATGTGTGTGTTTGTGTGTGTGTTCACTGCTGTGTGTGTGCACTTTGGATGGGTTAAACGCAGAGCACTAATTCCTAGTATGGGTAACCATACTTGGCCACATGTCACTTCACTTCACTTCATATTATAATAATATAATAGCTATACTTTAATAATTAATAAATATTGATTTAAAAGTAACAATTTATAGCTCCTAATCTGCAGTTTTCCCCTATGTTCAGAGCAATCCGCCAGTAAGATGGGAGAGTTCCTGGCAGGCGCGGTGTGTCGGAAAGAGGAGAACTGTTCCACGGAGACCATGATGGATGGTATGGACCCCATCACTCACAACTCTCTCCTTAACACTCACATACTTCTAGTTAAATCTGAGTAGTATGGCCTGGTCATGAGACGAGGAAAGGAGAGACTCAGTGTTCTCAAGAATCCCTGGTAGGTTATGTGGGTGATGTTTGGGGTCGGAGGTTAATGACAGTCAGGCACTAAATGTTCAGCAGGTTCATGCTGGTTCGGGGTTAAAGTCCAGACCAGTCTAATTCGGATTTGCAAGCGGGTCTTTGAGAATGTGCAAATTTAAGATGTAAGGCCAGACTAATTTGATCACTGGAGCTGATCGGCCAGTCTGAACCCACTGAACCTGCGGCGTATGGCATGTCTGCCCCTGTGAATGTGTCTTACCTTGTTTAGCACATCAGTTAACATTGAAAGACCTCGCTTAGGCCAGTTTGAGACTAGCATTGTTCTTTCTCATAAACAGGGTTACTTAGGGTTAACAAGCACAAGATGATGGCAAAGCTGAAATTTCACCAGTCTTTAGCGATTCTTCAGAATGTTGAAAAAATGTAATTAATATTTATGTGGAAACTGTCATTAGTTTTTTAGTATTCGTTGATAAATAGAAAGTTTAAAAAACAGCGTTTATTTATAAAATAGATATCTTTAGAAACACCTTCGCAATCATAGCTAACACCGCTGACGTTTTCTTTATATAAAATATACAAATTTAGTTGTATAAATAGTTCGGTATTTGTTTGCAAATGATCTTTGACGTTTGTGAATGAGCTTTTGTTTGTTTTTTTGTGTTATGATCTGATAACTTTGGATCTTATTTTAGGAAAGCATTTCACCACAAATTCTATTTCTGCTTTAAGATTTGCATGTATGCAACCTTTTAGTCTGAGCACTTTCTGTAGAACATTCCACGGTAATACATTATTTGTTTAGCGATTATTGACGTGTTGTTTCCTGCAGCTGTAGGAGTACAGTCGACCGCTGTCGTGATTGAGGATAAGGAGAGGACGTGCGACTCGCTGCTCATGTGTATCGTCACTGTCTTGAGCCACGGTCTGAGGAGCGGCGGTGGGGTCGGAGATGTTTTGCGGAAACCTTCTAAAGAGGTACCGCACAAGGGCCTCAATATGAATTTGGGGCTTTGACTTTTTTTATTCGGCCTATGGCAGATGGGTGTTCAGAAAACCTGTTTGGAAACAATCACTATTTTTCCAATTCCACTTGTGCTGGAAAGGGTTATTATATTATTATTATTATTTAAAAAAAACTAGTGCTGTCAAATGATTAATCGCAATTAATCGCGTCCAAAATAAAGGTTTTTGTTTACATAATATATGAGTGTGTACTTTATATATTAAAATATTTATATATAATATAAATTATATGAATATAAATATATACATGTAGATACATGTAAATATTTTCAAAATATATACTGTATGTGTATGTATTTATATATACATAATAAATAAAGACAGTACACATACATATAGTATGTACACAAAAACTTTTATTTTGGATGCGATTAATCGTTTGACAGCTCTAAAAAAAAAAACGTTTTTGTTACTTGAAATAAAATAAGCATTACTACAAAATTAAAATGTAAATGGAAAATATAAAAATAAATGCTAATTCAAATTGGTATCTCACTGATACTAAAATAACACTGTTGAATAATTACAACTTGTCCTTGCAATAATTAAATAATTGTCCTTACAAATGCTGTTATGCTCACTGATTGGTGCATTTTGAATAGTCACTCAAACACTTTTTTCACTCTTATAGTACTTAAGTTTTGGTTAATCGGGCCTTAAAAATTGAAGTTCTCAAACAGTCTGTTTGGTTGCTCAGAGATAAGGGTAATTGGGCAGATTTAGGTAGAAAACTGGGTTATTGAGTCTTCACTCAGAAAGCTTGAGGACCACTGGTCTGTTATTGGATGTTGATTGGGAAATT
This sequence comes from Sinocyclocheilus anshuiensis, assembly GCF_001515605.1. Classification (NCBI taxonomy): domain Eukaryota; kingdom Metazoa; phylum Chordata; class Actinopteri; order Cypriniformes; family Cyprinidae; genus Sinocyclocheilus; species Sinocyclocheilus anshuiensis. The sequence goes on along the minus strand of NW_015549628.1, from coordinate 285,501 downwards.
GAATTGGAAACCGCACTGATATTATAATCTACTGCATCTCTTTTCTCCATAGGAGCCTCTATTTGCAGCCCGTGTGATCTACGACCTCCTCTTCTTCTTCATGGTGATCATCATTGTCCTCAACCTCATTTTTGGAGTCATCATTGACACCTTTGCTGACCTCAGAAGTGAAAAGCAGAAGAAAGAGGAGGTTCTGAAAACGACTTGCTTTATTTGTGGTGAGTGTCTACTGTACATGCCCTCAACGGCATTCCAGTGGCTTTCCATTCCAGTCAAATCACAAAACAAAATGCAAACGAAAGTGATCTTGCTCCACATCTCCTGAAATACAGCTGCAATTTTTGTTTATTAAAATAAACCATTTTATTATGGAACCTGAAACCTCATACTCAAACTGAAAACGTTACCACCAGACAGACAAATCAAGCTTAATGCTTCATTGCAGATCGAAAATAATAGCTTAATTGTTGTTTAAATGATTTTTGGACTTTTCTTGTCTTTGGACATTATTGTTTATATTTCAGTTTTGGCTTTGAAATGTACTGTAAGCAATACATCACATAAATCACATATCCATATATCTCTTTTCTTTTTTTTTAAATAAAGTTACGTCTATCTTCCCATCCATCCTGGATAAAAGTATGCAGAGTTATCTTCAGTCACAGGCGTATTCATTTCATGTACCTATGTCCCATAAATTTCATAGGCCCACAAAACTGTTTTGCTCCAGCATAAACATTAGGACGCCCCCTCTTCACCAGAAGTCTTAGTCATAACTCACTGTGGAGGTGGTGGAGTGTCTTCCTGTCGCCACTTGGCGTGTTTGACCATGTCAGTGTGAGATCAGCTGTAAATGATCATAAATCTCACAGTGTACACACTTGCTTCTATATAAATACTGTTTTTGACTCATGTCTTTTGATATGCTTTAATATTGAAACTGCAGTTTGTTGGGATTCAGTTGATGATTTCACAATCCATGACTAACATTTGAACACGCAACAGAATGTAATCTGAGATGAACAGTCCAAACGTGCGATTGGAGAGCAGGTGACGCGTTGTAATCAAGTGACAATTTCCCAATGTGTTCACTTTAGCATCGAAATTAGGGTATTTGTTTGTGACTATCACAAGATTCATAACCTCCGTTTGCTCATAACACGCACCATTCATGGTTGTATACAAACAGTTTCCCTGTGGTTCTACTTCCTCTTTCGAGATAGTACAGTTTTCTTTGAAACAAAACCATTTTTAAGAAAAAGGAGTTTGGTTATGCATCATGTCAAAGTCTTAAAAGATTGTTTTCCCTCTCACTGAATAAACTGCATAGAGCTAAATAAGTTTCTGACCTAAACAAATCCTCTTTTTGGACAACTGACCATTGGGCTGCTTTGTCACTTCAAGATTACACTCAATCTTGATCTTCTTAACTGACCTTAACCCTTAAAAACAAGGTTTATGTGGCAAGGCCCATTTACAACAACTGATTCAAACTCATTTCGTTGTAACTGTGTTTCTGTTCTACAGGTTTGGAGAGGGACAAGTTTGACAACAAAACAGTGACGTTTGAGGAGCACATTAAGGTGGAGCACAACATGTGGCATTATCTCTTCTTCATCGTGCTGGTGAAAGTGAAAGACTCCACGGAGTTCACAGGGCCAGAGAGCTATGTGGCCGAAATGATCCGGGTAATGTACTTGATAGGTTTGCTAAGATAAAATTATCATGTTTTCAGCCACAACAGCCAAGTTTTTTTTCATTTTAAACTAAATGTAACATCTTGGGTGGATATGGTATCTCAAAGAATTTCATTTGAACATTTTTTGTACCTCTTGTGCCATTTTGAAGAAAAGTTGAAACGGGATGCGCAACAAATTACCATGCATAAATCACACACTGGAATGTGTAGCATCATCCATGGCTAACCCTTCATTCAGTTTAAAGGAATATTCTGGGTTCATTACTAGTTAAACTCATTTGACAGCATTTGTGGCATAGTTTTGATTACTGCAAAAATTAATTACGACTGGTCCCTCCTTTTGTTGAAAAAAGGCAACAAGATTACAGTTACAATTAAAGTGAATCCATAATCCCAAAAAAAAAAGTAAATTAAAAACACAAAACATGAACAATATATTTTGAACAAGATATTTAAAATTTTACCATTTTGTTGCCATGACAATGTTATACCTAAATATTAAAATGACCAATTTTTGAAAGGGATGAATACTTTTATTCAGCAAGGAAGCATTAAATTGATCAAGTGACAGTAAAGACTTTATCATGCTGAACTTTGTATTCAGCAAGGAATAAAAACAAAACAATAACAAACGTAGTGTTGTTTCCAAAAAAAAATAAAAATGCCTTGGTGAGCATAAGAAACTTCTTTCAAAAACATTTAAAAAATCCAAACTTTTGAACAGTAGAGTAAGTGCTTTTATAAAATTCACATTGTTGGTTTTAAATCCTTAGAAAAAGAACTCCATTCGCTACCATTGTAAGTGCCTCGTTGTAAATTAAGGCCCCTTCCACACGGAGACGCGTTTAGCTGTATACGCATACATTTTGTATCGTATTGGCGTTTCGTCCAGACGGATCCGGCGTTTTGGGAGAGTGAAATCGATATTTTTTTAAACCGGGTCCGAGAGTGGATAAATCTGAAAACGCCACCCTTGCGTTTTCGTGTGGACAGCGAATCCGTATATTTTCTGAAACGATGACGTCATCAGCCCACGTCTCGCCCCTAGTCAGACACCGCTACGTCACGTAACAGCAACAAAAACTTGAACAAACACTGAACGGTTGTCTTTTTATTAACTAACATTAACACAGATTAATAAATGTATTGTTCCATGTTCGTTTGTATACCACGCGCAAGGTTTATGTGCATAGTCCAAGTCGTCTTCTCCGTTTTTAGTGTATCTCTGTGGCATAATTACAGCGCCACATACTGGTCTGGCATGTATACTACATCGTTTTGTGTCGGTTTTGTGGTTTCGTGTGGACGCAGATATTTCTTGAGACCAGGGGGAAAAAAAGATCGGATAGGGAAAGCTCTGGCTTCGTGTGGATGTAGCCTAAAACTAGACAGCTGTCGCCTTTCAAGAAACTGAGTTCACCCTGAGGTCATTTAAGCCCTAGGGTCAAAGTCACTTGATGAGAGGGAACTAGCCAATAGCATGGCACAGTTTTGGATCAGTGGATGTGTTTGTTTACTGCTTTTTTGTGAACTCTGACAGTTGATAAGGCTGTGATAACTTGACACTGAGTGTCAGCTTGTACACACAGAGAGGGAACCAAAGAGTTACGATCAAACAGCACATCGATAAGGCGTTCGTGTGTGGGTTTCTTTCCCCCTCTACACAGCATGGCTTCAGAGAAGCTGTTTTATATCAGATTTCCAAAGAATGATGTATTTATGAGGACTAAACCATGCCATGATGGGGCATGACTTCTCCTCAGAAACGTTTTTAGATCTTTTTATGTTTATTCGAGCCCACAAACCCTGGGGCAGAAATGAACCGACTTGACCCTAGAAGTTTAGCTTGCTGTGGGGAATGTGGCCTACTTTAAGCTTTACCTTTGTGGAAAGTGAAGTACTTAAGAAATTTTCCACCAGATTCCTCGCAGTAAATCCCCTTAAATGACCCCAAACCTTCTACTTTGACTTATGCAATCATAACTTTGTGACCTTCAGTCTGTCAGGGACGCCAGAGCTTCTGTTTGCCTTCAGACTGGAGTCTTAAGATGTTCTGAAAATGGCTCGGAATGTGTTAATCCTTGAGAAAAGCTGTGACAGCACACACGGCTCGCTTCAGTTGGTTGATCAGAGAAGCAGGGGTTCCCCTCATGATTGCTATATGTGTACACCTTTGTATTCATGTTTCTTTGAAAAACTATCTCATATCAGAAAAACTCTTTTAACAACTATAGCAAATCACTGGGTGAATGCAAGTCTGTTGCTAAATGTGATATTTAAAAACAATGCCTTTCAAAATGAGGGCACTTATGTTGTTCATTTAAACATCCTGTTTTCATCTTTATTGTCTTTTTATAGGTCATCATATGCTTTGCTTAATGCAATGGCGTGGAACTTTAATAGCGTTTTATGTGACTTTTGAGTAATTTTAGGGAAAGAAAAGTGCTCAGGAAAGCCCCTTCTGCACAAGTGGTTGTTCTCTTGACGCAGATGGCGCAGCGGTGGGTTTCTGACACAGTTTCTGATCCGGGTGGTGTCTTTTGGCCCAGGTCCCAACTTCCGTGGCACATTTCGAGGGTTTGCCATGCGGTCTTGGGAGGAATCACCTGACTTGGGATTAGTTGCCCTTTAAGGTCTCCTAAAAAATAAGAATGCTTTGACTTGACAACAAAGGGTAGAGCATCATTTGTGATGCAAGGTCTCCTCTCTCTGTGGTTTCTGGGAAGGTGAGAAAGAAGAGCATCAAGCTGAGGTTGGTAAAGCCATTATTTGACTAGAAAATGCACATGAAGTCACTTTTTGACATTTTATTTAGTAAAGAGAGGACAGGAAGTGATAGGGAGAATGGGATCAGGAAATGACACAAACTGCATACGTGAGCACCTGCAGGAATGAGTCTAACAACCTGGAAACAAGTTAACATTTTTGAACTTTTGTTTCTACCATCCTGAATTCAGAGGTGAAAACAAGCTCAAAATATTTTCACAATTTATCCTATGACATAAAATACATAATTGATACCCTATTTGTTATTTTTTAAAGCTTTTTAGACGTTCTGAAATAGTGGGACTTCAGAGATGGTCGGAGTAATTAAACGTCATCACAACGAACAGAAAAATTCGCCCACTCACTAGTCCCTTTTACAACCTTATTGTGTTTTTGCTTGTGCTCTTGCAAACTATTCAAACTTAAACTTTCTACAGTGCAGATTTTTAAAGAAATATTAAATAAATAGTAATGCTGTCAAACGATTAATCGAGATTAGTCACAACCAAAATAAAAGTTTTTGTTTACAGAATATATGTTTGTGTACCGTGTATATTTATTATGTATATGGAAATACACACACATGCATGTATATATTTTTAAAAAAAGTTATGTTTATATATTAAATATATTTATTGATAATATAATTTATGAATATAAATATAGACATGTAAATACATGTAAATGTTTTCTAAATATTTATATATACATAATAAATATACACAGAACACACACATATACTATGCAAACAAAAACGTTTATTTTGTATGCGATTAATCGCAATTAATCATTTGACAGCACTAAAAATAGTTATAAGTAGTAGCTTAGTGGTGGTGACATTGAGGTCATGAGGCCTATGGTTCATTTGTAGTCAGCTTTTTACTTCTGGTGATTGTATTTAAGCTTCGAAATTCATAATTTATTCATGAAGATTATCTTGATGAACAGGATATGTGATAATCATGAACATTTGTGGGCCACAGAGCTTATTTTCTGCAACAATCCAACAGATAATTGTTGAGGAACCAGAGTGATTCTAATTGTTGACTTGGTCTACAAAATGTTCTAATCCCTGCAACACTTTGTCTTAAATTTCTGCTCTTACTGCGCTTAAAACAAATATATACACCTAAATTGCTTCAAGACCAAAGAGGAAAACCTTTACTGTTTGATCGTCTACTTTCAAGGGAAAGAAAAGTGCTCAGGAAAGCCCCTTCTGCACAAGTGGTTGTTCTCTTGACGCAGATGGCGCAGCGGTGGGTTTCTGACACAGTTTCTGATCCGGGTGGTGTCTTTTGGCCCAGGTCCCAACTTCCGTGGCACATTTCGAGGGTTTGCCATGCGGTCTTGGGAGGAATCACCTGACTTGGGATTAGTTGCCCTTTAAGGTCTCCTAAAAAATAAGAATGCTTTGACTTGACAACAAAGGGTAGAGCATCATTTGTGATGCAAGGTCTCCTCTCTCTGTGGTTTCTGGGAAGGTGAGAAAGAAGAGCATCAAGCTGAGGTTGGTAAAGCCATTATTTGACTAGAAAATGCACATGAAGTCACTTTTTGACATTTTATTTAGTAAAGAGAGGACAGGAAGTGATAGGGAGAATGGGATCAGGAAATGACACAAACTGCATACGTGAGCACCTGCAGGAATGAGTCTAACAACCTGGAAACAAGTTAACATTTTTGAACTTTTGTTTCTACCATCCTGAATTCAGAGGTGAAAACAAGCTCAAAATATTTTCACAATTTATCCTATGACATAAAATACATAATTGATACCCTATTTGTTATTTTTTAAAGCTTTTTAGACGTTCTGAAATAGTGGGACTTCAGAGATGGTCGGAGTAATTAAACGTCATCACAACGAACAGAAAAATTCGCCCACTCACTAGTCCCTTTTACAACCTTATTGTGTTTTTGCTTGTGCTCTTGCAAACTATTCAAACTTAAACTTTCTACAGTGCAGATTTTTAAAGAAATATTAAATAAATAGTAATGCTGTCAAACGATTAATCGAGATTAGTCACAACCAAAATAAAAGTTTTTGTTTACAGAATATATGTTTGTGTACCGTGTATATTTATTATGTATATGGAAATACACACACATGCATGTATATATTTTTTAAAAAAGTTATGTTTATATATTAAATATATTTATTGATAATATAATTTATGAATATAAATATAGACATGTAAATACATGTAAATGTTTTCTAAATATTTATATATACATAATAAATATACACAGAACACACACATATACTATGCAAACAAAAACGTTTATTTTGTATGCGATTAATCGCAATTAATCATTTGACAGCACTAAAAATAGTTATAAGTAGTAGCTTAGTGGTGGTGACATTGAGGTCATGAGGCCTATGGTTCATTTGTAGTCAGCTTTTTACTTTTGGTGATTGTATTTAAGCTTCGAAATTCATAATTTATTCATGAAGATTATCTTGATGAACAGGATATGTGATAATCATGAACATTTGTGGGCCACAGAGCTTATTTTCTGCAACAATCCAACAGATAATTGTTGAGGAACCAGAGTGATTCTAATTGTTGACTTGGTCTACAAAATGTTCTAATCCCTGCAACACTTTGTCTTAAATTTCTGCTCTTACTGCGCTTAAAACAAATATATACACCTAAATTGCTTCAAGACCAAAGAGGAAAACCTTTACTGTTTGATCGTCTACTTTCATTCAGGTAACTGAGGTTAGATCAAGCGCTGTGTCTGTAGGTAGAACCCCTACATGAACCTGCCCTTTTCCCTGCAGCTTTTTTCCCCCGTGAATATTATTCACAGCTTTGTGATGACGTCTGTTGTAATTGTCGCACTTTGAAGCGGTGCGTGAACACTCGGCTCCCATTTAGGACCGATGCTGTTGTTGCTGCTCAGACCACAGAGCATCCTGTCTAAGTGTGTGGGCTCTTGCGGTATTAGTAATGAAATTCACACTTCCCTCATTTCCATTGAAGCAGCAGATACAGTTGAAATTGATGTGGCTAGACCGCTCACACATTTACTGGCAATGCTGTCAAGTGTAAACAAAGCTTAGGAAATAGAGGTTTGAGAGGGGGCTGGTTCGGACGCACGAATGTGCACAAACACACCCAAATAACTGTCAAACCAAAGCAACACTGCAAAATAAACAACAACAACAAAAAGATGCTTACGTTACATTTGCCCCTTTTTCCGTCATACCGGATAAAGCGAATGAGCGCCGTTATAGTTTCTTCATTAGAGAGACTATGCTGTACTCACCCTCATGTCATTTCAAACCTGTATCATTTCTTTCTTCTTTGGAACGTAAAAGAGGTTTTTTTAGTAACAAAAATGTTTGGTTATTAACACTCTTCATAATATCTTTGTGATGATATATGATGACAAAATGTTCATTTTGTATGAACTATCCCTTTAATGTTTTCAGCTTTTTTCTTTTTACATAGAAATAGTTGTAGTTCTCGTTTCTGTAGAATTAAAACCAGAGGAAGCAAGTATTCAGTGTAGGTTGTGACGCAGACATGTCACTATATCCTCTTGATTTATATCCAGCAGCAGAGACAGTGTTTTTTATTTCGTTTTTAAATTTGTTGGTTATTTGGAGAAATGGGATCATTAAAAATAGTTTTAGGATTTGCTAAATGTCCGGTTTGACTGGTATTATAAACAATGGTTTTACTTCAGCCAACAACAAAAATAGCTATGAAAATTTCCCAATTTTTTTTGTTCTTAATTCATATGATTATCAGAGGCAGTGATTTTTCTTCTTTTTTTTTTTACAGCACGAATATCTTTCAGATATTCAAGAAAAAAATCTAAAATATTTGCTAAGAGTTTGCTTAAACTACGTTATCACATTTAACTACTATTTTAAGAAAAAAACTGATCCAGCATCTGGTTGTGAATATTGTTTAAATATACATTTCTGAATATACATTTTTTTAAGGTATACATTTTGTTTTATATTACTTGCGTTTTTATTTGTTCATATGATGTGTTTGCTTCATGAAACATTTTATTTGAATTTATTTAATTGATAAATTATAATAAAATAAGAACACAGTATTCAGGATTTGTTGGTTATTTAGAGAATTCCAAGTGTTTCCTAAATTTTAATATATATATGTGTAATCATTTTATTGGATAGTTGTCTATTTAGAAAACACAACAAAATTATAATAAAGTGTTTTGTTTTTTTTTGTATTTTATAAATGTGTTATTCACACTAGTTTATTTTTTTGTGTTTTCTCTAGGTTTCTCTGGTTAAATAAAGCTATATTGAGAAGTGTAAAAGTAAAATATGAGTTGGTAGGGCATCGGTCTATGTAATTTACCCGCTATGTGGTAGTCTGAACAGTGTGGCTGACATTGGCTTTACCATTTGACAGATTTCAAAAGCAGACTCAGTCAGGATGAAACAGGTCTGATTAGAGATAATGCTGTGTGCCTGTGTGATGATGATGACGAAACCGGCTGACAGCTGGGCTCCATGCACAGACGACATTGTTTGTGGGCGGGAGGTAAACACAAACCTCAACATCTGTGGCAGCAGGAAGTGAGTGCACACGCACTCCTCTCTTGTTCTCAGAATGAGTGAGAGCATTACCTCTGATTTTCCCCTGCGTCTGTCTGAAGTGTGTGCGCACGGCCCATCTGAGATTTCAGAGACAAGGGGACTTCTCTGCACCTGCAGCCTGAAGACCTCTGTCTCTCTCTTTCTGTCACACACACATGCCTGTAAGCGGGTAACTGACATAATTACATATGCATGAACCGTTCTTCCCCATCATTTAAGGATAACGTTTATATAAATGTAGAAGGGAAAGTTTATTTTTAGATGCTATGACTTGTCAACATTTCCTATGGAAGCTGTGTTCTGCCTCAGTAAATATAAGACTATTTCTCAAAATTGTAATTTTATATCTTAGTGTAATTTAATCTTTATTTTAGAATTTGTCCTGCTTTCTTCTAATGGGGATTGACAAATATAAGTGAGCTGTTTATTGGTTGAATTCCCTGCTCTGTTACTTTCAAAAATATTGGTATTTTATGGCTAAGCCAACAATGTTATTTTGAGGCGGGACTAGTTAAGGACTAGTAGTAGAGAAGGGGAGTGTTCAGGACACCTGCTTGAAAACAGTCATTATTTTGCAGTTATCTTTGATGGATGCAGAAATTAAGTTTTCATGTGAGAAAATAGTGTTTTCCTTCAACCAACAACAAAACTGACTCATTTTTTTTCTTATATTTTAAATTTATATCCAGTGTCAGAGTTGAAGTTTTCTTTTCTTTTCTTGACATCACAATTATTTGCAGATTTTCATGAAAAAAGCTTAAATATACCCACAGTTTGCTTTGTGATTTTTTTTTTTTTTTACAATATCCATGTTTTGTTTTGCTTAACTTTTTCCTTAAGTATTTTTTCTGCAAAGTTTCATTGAATAATTTATTTCAATTAAAAATAAAATATGTAACTGAGCCATTTATCGGTTTACTTCCAAAATTTATTTTTTATTTTTTATTTTTTTATAAATAAATAAACATTTTATTCGGGTGGCCTGACATGCCAATAACCAATTATCTTACTTTGTGACGGGACTATCTGTTTATTTCACCAATGGCAAACAAGGAGGGCATTTGGAAAAACCTGCTTGAAAACAGTAATTGTCACTGCTGGATGTTTTTTTTTTATGTTAAAAAAGTCCTGCAGTTTAAAACATCTTAAAGGGGTCATATGATGCGATTTCAATTGAGCAGTGTAGAGTAGCACTTGTTGTTTGTCATTTCTCCGATCACAAATGCATACATGGTTTTATGTTTACGTGGCGCGATGCAACGCAACGCGTAAAAAGTATGTCTTTATAATCTGTATATACTGTAATATTACACCAAATACACAAAATACTGTTCTTTTTAGCAGCATCATATGACCCCTTTAAGTATCCCATGCAGTCTTTCCAGGAATATGAGAACACAAAAACTTCATGCATAGTAGTTATACATAGAAAGAATGGTGTTTAAAATAGCTATATATGTTGTGTAGCATGTCACAGCAAAGCTGTCATGAAAACTGCCAGAGGAACTCACTGACTTCCTTATAGGATATGAAGAAAATATGCAAATATGTTCACAGCATTCACAAACCTCTGTAGTCGGGGCTTGTCTGTCTGCAGGCCGAGTTTGTGTGTGTGTGTGTGTGTGTGTGTGTGTGTG
>NW_015549628.1:262246-274676 GCF_001515605.1 Sinocyclocheilus anshuiensis | reverse complement strand
AGTCGGGGCTTGTCTGTCTGCAGGCCGAGTGTGTGTGTGTGTGTGTGTGTGTGTGTGTGTGTGTGTGCGCAAGTACTCCAGCAGTGGGGAGAATGGCGTTTTCTTTGACCGGCATTCTTTAACGTGACTATCACTTTTTCCCTGCTTCTGTTAGATTCCCTCTCGTCCTTATTTGGATCTGCGTCTGACCTCTCCCACCAGTCACAAGTCAGACATTCCGCAATCGTGTTTGGCTCAGGCTGGATCTCCAAGACTCCCACTGCTGTCTCTGATTGCCTGTTGTACTATAAACTATCCTGAGATATTGCAACAAAAGAACATGGCTGTTTCATTAAGAACTTTTTGTACTAGACCAAAAAATCACTGAAAAGTCAAATGTAAACTTTGTACTTTTTTTTGCCTGTATAAAATGCCACACAGTGTTGCCAAGTCTGCGTTTTACCACGGAATTGGGCTTTACACTGTTGCATCGGGTTGTTTTTTTTATGTTTCTCCATCTGAGGTGATTTATGATGCTCAAAAGTAAATCTAAATTTCCTGAAAGTCCAAAATAGATCCAAACCTGGTTTCATCTTGCGGTCCGATACTGTTTTTAGTGTTTTGCTTGATTGAATTAGTGTGTATAATGTCAAATATCTCATTGAGGAATGACGGTAGATTCCCCCTTGTTAAATAATTGTATGCTAGTTAGGGAGAAACATAGTGCTCAATGTTTGGTAGCTCCGATCTGAGGGTGAGGATGTCCACATGCTCATGTGACTTTGATACTGCATTTCCTTTGCTGTAATTATGTTACACATAGGGAATTTTGTCTGACGTAATGACAGATATTCTTATGAACAGAGAGACAATGAGGGAATGGGAGGTGGAGGAGGACATGACTTCAAGCACACCATTAGTTAATGTCTGATTTCTAGAATGGTTTGTGCAATGTGCATGGTGGGAAATCTAGTGGAGGACGTTTGGAAAGTGTTTTGGAAGGGAAAAAAATTTGAAACTGTGAGTAAATAATGAATAAATCATACAGCAGACACTGAAGAATGCTTCGTTTGACAGGTCAGCAATTCATGTGAAGTGACCCAAATAAGTCAGGCCTGATGTATGAATTAAGTTGTATTCAGTAACAAAATATCAAACATATGTGACCCTGGACCACAAAACCAGTCATAAGGGTCAATTTTTTGGAAATTGAGATTTGTACATCATCTGAAAGCCGAATAAATAAGCTTAAATAAGCTTGTTAGGATAGGACAATATACGGCTGAGATACAACTATTTGGAAATCTGGAATTTGAGGCTGCAAAAAAATCTAAATATTGAGAAAATCGCCTTTGAAGTTGTCCAAATGAATTTCTTAGCCATGCATTAATCAAAGATTAAGTTTTGATATATTTACGGTAGGAAATTTACTAAATGTCTTCATGGAACATGATTTTTACTTAACATCCTAATGATTTTTGGCATAAAAGAAAAATCAGAAGAGTCAGCATCCCTCAAATTCACACAGGTGAATCTGAGGGATGTCTTAGCAGTGTAAATAAATAAATCATAAAAACAGTAATATCGTGAAATATTATTGCGGTTTAAAATAACTGTTTTCGATTTAAAAATGTTAAAATGTAATTTATTTATGTTATGAAAAACTAAATTTTCAGCATCATTACTCCAGTCTTCAGTGTCACATGATCCTTCAGAAATCATTCTAATATGCTGATTTGATGCTCCAAAAAAAAAAAAGAAAAACAAAGTTTCTCATTATCAATGTTAAAAACAGTTCATATTTTGTGGAAACTGGTTCATTTTGTCAGGATTCTTTAATGAACTAAAAGAATTTATTATAAATAGAATTTTTTTGCAACATTATAAAAGTCTTTACTTTAACTTTTGATCTTTATAACGCATGCTTGCTGCACAGTCTTTTGCCAAAATTTTAACCAGTATGTAAGTGACTTTGAGTTTTATTTCATTTGTAACTATTGAATGTATACTATTAATATGCTGCACTTTATATATAATAATAACGTGTTACCAAGAACACTAATGTGTACTATTTCAACAGGAACTCAACTTGGACTGGTTTCCACGCATGCGGGCCATGTCGCTGGTTAGCAGCGATGCCGAGGGCGAACAGAACGAGATCAGGAATCTTCAGGAGAAACTTGAATCCACCATGAAGCTGGTCTCGAACCTGTCAGGCCAACTGACTGAACTGAAAGAGCAGGTGAGTGCCGATGCTTTTGGCCTGATGTCAGAACTTTATGTCCGTAATGCTGACGTGCTAGGCCAGTTCTTCACGCCCCGATGAGGATGAGGTGTAGTCTTGACCCGTTTAGCTGTTGAAATAGACTGCACAGACTAGAATTGGAGTTGGGTGTGAGTGAAACTAGGCCTTCAAGGTCAGTCAGTACGAGTACACAACCTCTACAAGGTTCAATTAGACCAAAGGGCAATGAGTCATTTCTGTCTGTCTTTCTCTTTCTGCCTTCAGCTCGTGGTATTTAAAATGATCTTTCACCTGCGTCACGAGGCCAAGTGTTGTTTCACTTTTATTCAGCCGCATTGTCGTCCAGATGAAGTTCTGTGAACTCGAGCTTGTTTGTTTCCACAGATAAACAGTGTAGCACACATAGATGAATATGATAAAGTGGGTCATTGACTTAGATGCTTAGATGCATATGCGTAATGGGATTTGCTTTCATGTCGTTGATTTCTTGTAAATAGTGTCGAATAAACACCAACTTGAGGTGTGCAGCCACATAAAATGGGAAGTGTCTACAGGGAAGTTGATCTGTTTTTTTTGTACCCCAGACAGGGGGAAAAGGTCATTGTTTGGCTAAAAGAAGACAAAGCAAGTAAAAACCAACAAACTTTCACTATTATCCTGCGTCAATGTGGTGGTTGCACGTGTCAGTAGCAGTTTTGCTTTTCCCTTTCTTACTTTAAACTTGGAAGAGAGAATGATAAGAATTCTTCCCACAAACATTTGAAAATGAAGGATTTGTTTTCCCATTTGTTGATATTTGCTGATAATCTTGGGCTGTGTTTGCAGTCTATGATCTTGTTAAAATATTATAACAGGTTTGTTTGTCTTTTTCTGCTATCATACACTCTGTCCAAGATTCCACATGGGAAAAGTGTAAATAAGACAAAATTAGAAATTAAAAAAATCAAGTAACTGCAATAAAAACAAAATGAAATAAAATAAAATACAAAAAGACTTTCAGGCACCAGAAGCACCATTTATATGAGAATTGTTTAAAAATGATAAGGCCCAAATACATCAAATCCATAGCAAATCTCCACTATAATAGTCTTAGAAAATTAATATACTCATGTTTTTAAAAAAAAATGAATAAATTGATGTATTCCAAAACCTTTTAATCTGCACATATATGCTTAAATGCTTAGCATAATTTACATAAAAGATAAAATATATATTTTGCCTATATATAAAATGACAGTTAATGTAATGCTATCTATCTGTCTGTCTGTCTGTCTGTCTGTCTGTCTGTCTGTCTATCTACCTACCTATACAAACTGTTTCATTTTAATTGTCAATTTTCAAGATGATTATTTCATCCTGTGATCTATTTCACTCAAAGCACTAGTGTAATCATGTGACGTCCCTCCCAGAGTTCCCTCATGTGACCCGCCTGGGGTCCTTTTAATGTAGTGATTCAATCATTTCAGATTTCTTTTACGAATGGGTGTTTTTGGGGTGAGCTTAAATCTAGGCAGGATCTCACGCGGTATTTTAGCTCTAAAGCATTTTGTCTCAGATGTTTATTATTATTTTGCTTGGATTACAGATCAAGACGTGAAAAACTGCAGTTGACGGCTCCTTATATGGAGGAGCGAGCAGTGCCACTTACCTTTAAATGGCTGTGTGATTGTTTAGTAGTATGAGGTACTTCCTGTGGACATCAACTTTAATATACACATGCGTGAGCGTTTTTTGGCTCGCTTTTGTAGCTGTTGAGTCAGAGTAGGGGATTTCGGTACAGACGGTCTGCATTTCTGTGGAACTGTGTACGTGAGCATGAGTGTGTGTTAGTGTATGTTGTAGCTCAGTTACACAACACTGCATGACATTGCTCCAATTGCTCCATTTTATTTTCCAAGTAGCTTTTTATAAGGCAGCACACACACACACACACACCTACAATACACAGACGCTCTTGTGTTATGAGGTCATAACCAAGGCAACATGAACGGACACACAGAATGCATCACTGCATGACATGCCTGATCTGCGGGAGAGACAAACAGGAGATGAGGAAGATTTAAAATGGACAAAAACTTCAGATGTATGTGTGTTTTTTGAATAAGGAAGCAGAGTTACTTTTACATATTCAACTTTAACATATATTTTTACATATTTAGATTTACTATACAGATGTGTGTCTATCTACATATATATATATATACACTCACTCTGAAGAAAAACTGTTATAAAATATGTAAATATAAAAGTAATCATCAGCATATAGTGTCACACACACACTTTTTTGGAATCCATTGTGAATTTATGTCCCAGTCACATTGTCTTGGTTAAATAAACATTACAAAGTGAAAAAAGTGACGTGACATGTGGCCAAGTATGGTGACCCATACTCGGAATTAGTGCTCTGCATTTATCCCATCCAAAGTGCACACACACAGCAGTGAACACACACACACCGTGAACACACACCCGGAGCAGTGGGCAGCCATTTATGCTGCAGCGCCCGGGGAGCAGTTGGGGGTTCGGTGCCTTGCTCAAGGGCACCTCAGTCATGGTATTGAAGGTGGGAGAGAGCACTGTACATTCACTCCCCCCACCTACAATCCCTGCCGGTACGAGACTCGAACCCGCAACCTTGGGTTACGAGTCCGACTCTCTAACCATTAGGCCACGACTTCCCCGTAACCATTAGGCCACGACTTACTTACACTATCAGAAAAAAAAATATCTATTTTATATTTTTACATTAACAATGTAATAAATATTATGTTTATTAAAGCCAAGTATGTTAGTGTTTTTAAGCATTTTACTTTCATTCCAAAATAATAACTCAAGGCAATAACAATTTAAAACAATTTAAATTATTTGTTAACTTATGTTCAGCTATTCTTTTTAATAGTTAACTTTTGTTTAAACTTATTTTTTGAAAATTCAAAATTCAATTAATTGTTGGATTTTTCAGATCATAAGTCATCAAAGATCGGTAAATACGCAGAGATTTGCCAAGCTGATTACTCACTAAAAACTCCCACAGATCATGCTTTCACGCCATTTTAAGTCTTATTTTGAAGTAACAAAGTGTTTATATCTAAGTGTGTGAGTTGTTTACTTACGTTTTTAAAATAGTCTTCCTATTAACGCCATTATATTGTTAATTCAGACTGATTCGTGAACACGGAATGCGCAAGAACACAAGAGGTGGGATTTATCACATTATCCAATCACAGCCGATCACAACCAGTCATGTCCAATCATATCGCGATGGAGGCATTGCCTCCTCTCACGTGACTTTCCCTCATTCATTCTCAATTACCCCCCATGCTTTAGGGGGTCTGTTAAAACTCAATGGGCTCAGGGGAGGCGAGAGAGACGCAGCAGACTCACGTTGTAACTTTACCTGCTGGTGTCGCTGTTGGACGTTTTTTTTAGAAAAAAAAACGAGTGATTTACAGTACACACTTTTTAATGTTGTTTTGTAACAGTGGGGGTTTTATTTTTGAACAACGATTTTTGTTTCTCATCCAATATTTTGAGGAGACACTGCCTCCCTTACCTAGTATAATTATATAAGAATATGTAATTGTAAATATCACATAAATATCTAAAATTATATCAAAAAATATCAAAACAAATTCACATAAACAGATATACAATATGCATGCCTGGTGTGTGGGATAGGCAGATAGGAGATGAGAAATATTTATTTAAACACTTGTTGTGTTTGTTTTGACAGATGACAGAGCAGAGGAAACAGAAACAGAGGATCGGGCTACTGGGACACCCCCAACACATGAACGTGAACCCCCAGCAGCCCGCCTGAACCTCCGTTCCACCGGCCAAGTGTCCTACAGCTGTCTCCTGCAGCCATCGATCGCATCAGCCTTTCCGTGTGCGTGTGTATGAGCGTGTGCGTGTCAAGACATCACAGACACATCATCACCACAACCTGCTGTGTACACCCAAAATAAATGGCTGTAGGCCACCAGGAAAGTATAAAAGACTTTCACCCCGTTCCTCACATCCATTTGAGTGCCAAATGTTTCTGTGTGTTAAAGAGGAAGTGAATTTGCATCACTCTTCCACAGAGTGACAACAAGCTACACTAGATACTGCACGACTTACGAACATGTGCTGCAGCCTGTAGATGCTGCTTGGACACACATCTTTTTGTATTGACCCATAGCAGTCAGTATTTGATGTCTTATTTTTGTATTTTGTGCAATATTAATACTTTAATATGCAACATCTGTATATTATGTCTTAAAGGGACGGTGCAGTAATTTATTTTTCTTTTGTTCTTTTGCTTTGATTATAATGAAATACATTAGAGACCAGGTATTGTAGGAATACTGTTAGCAAAGTGAAGTTTGACATCAGATATGATATGTATATGGGGGAAAAAACGCCTTTTTTGTATTTAAGTTCATTTATTTATATCAACATATATTTTAAAAACGCTTATAGGAGATTATGCCAATTTAGAATTCTTTAATTCTCATGAATAGTATCAGGTTCTGTTTGGTATTTAGGAGCTCCTTATTATGGTTTATGGCTTTTTGTTTGTGCAGTCAGATTTATGACCTTAGAAGTCATATACAGAGTAATAATAGATGAAGTAGATGTTTAGGCAGTTAAGATTGATTTTTGTCTTAAAATTAATGCACTAAAATAATTGAACTTGTATCAATCTTGTCATTATAGAGCCATGTTTACTGTGCCTGTTGTATACTCCTGCAACTCAGAAGGTGAAGCGCAGGAGGAATATTTGCTGACAAAAGCAATCTTTGTCAAGTTTTCGTCTGTAGTCAGTCACATTTTTCTAGACAGTTTCATCTTTTAGCTGAGCAAAGCAAGCCAGTTTCTTAATACTATCCATTTTTTTCTTTATTTATTTTGTTTTTCTTGTAATACATGTATATATGTTTGCAGGTCTTTGCTTTTATATAGAGAGATATGGTTTCATAGCATCCTAATAATTAACAGCACTGTTAATGAGAAATAAGCCTACTACTGATTTAATAGGTGTATATATATATATATATATATATATATATACACACACACATGATACATATATACATACATACACACATATATATATATATATATATATATGAGACTGTAAATTACTTTAGTGATATTTAATAAAATATGTATTTCTCGTTCAAAGGACCAGAACTGAAATATAGTTTTTGTATGTCTCTTTTTGTGGTTTAAATGGATGTATTTTGACAGTGAAAAAGGGGACATCAGCGTTAAATATCCATAATTCTGCTTCTTGTTTTACATCATTTATTTTATTTTGTTCATTAGCTGGTATTCTGTATAATAGTAAGTACCCACACACAATGTGTTAATTTCAGCGGTACGAAAACATATGTGCGTTTATATGTGTAGATTGATGACTGCATCATTTCACAGCTTTCTCATGACTTGACATTGTATTCACCCGGTCAATGCAAAGGAAGTTGAGCTTATTAAGAATTCAAGATTAATAAGAGCCGGCAACCCATGCTTCTCTAAGGAAATGGACTTTCTGTGACCTTTCATGTCGATCTGCAAAAAAGGAGAAAAAAAAGCTGTTTTCCACGCACTGGCAAAGCCTGTATTTATGTGCTTGTGAGTCGTAGACAGAGCAGCTTTGTATAGTAACAGAGGTCAGACTGGAGAGTCCCAAATCGATTTCAAAGTAAAACACTGTGGTATAACTTCGCTGTTGTCTGTAAAAAAGAGCAGAAGTGTGACTGAAGTGTCAGACGCACCTTAAATGCTTAATTATTGATACCTGGCAACATCGTCAGAAGTATTGCTCTAAAATCCCCGTGTAAAGTGCAACATCAGACTGAAACCTTCCACGAGTTAAATGACATTTGGGAAATAAAATTAACCGGTGCAAAGGCAGAAGAAGGAAATTATGACTGGGAACCATCGGTTTAGTAAGAAATAGGACATTCTTGAAGTTTTAATATGTCCAGGGTGGGTCTGTGAGTGCCACTTTCTCTCTGTGCTTTTAGTAAGCTTATTATAAAGTTAATGTTAGAGCTATTTCAACAGTGAGCCTCAGGACATCGTGCACACTTTCTCATTTAACCGGCAAGGTATGAGCACGATGAGCTATTAGTAATTTTTACACTTAGAGAGAGTGAGAGTACTTTGTGAGTGGTACTGTATGTTCGTCACATTTTGTTCAAATGTTCTAACCAGGCTCGTTTATAAAGAACAATTAAAGGGACAATTAGATGATTATTGCG
Organism: Sinocyclocheilus anshuiensis; assembly: GCF_001515605.1. Lineage (NCBI taxonomy): Eukaryota > Metazoa > Chordata > Actinopteri > Cypriniformes > Cyprinidae > Sinocyclocheilus > Sinocyclocheilus anshuiensis. The sequence continues at coordinate 266,201 of NW_015549628.1, read as the reverse complement.
CCGTGTCAAACTGACCCTAATTGGATACAATACAATTCACTAAAAATCACATTTTGGAGGAAAAAAAATAAATAAAAAACAAAACTTTAAACTTCCAAAACTTCAATACTTCTCACACATAAAAAAAAAAAAAGTATGAACATATGATTTTTTAAAAGCTGTATTTAACGACCTTTTAAACATTTGTTTTTCACAAAATGCAAACATTATACAAAGTGTTTTGCATATATTTTTCAAATTTTAAATTGACATGTTTTTGTGCATTTCTGAATATATATATATATATATTCTTGCCTTCTTGGTCCTTAATATGGTTAATGAAAAAGAGCATTTACATTCACACTAATGAGCAATCTGAACTTTATATATGCTACTTGCAAAAACAGTTTTAAAAAATACTTTTGCTATTTTAACTACTTGTATGTATAAAATGCAAATGATGGACATTAATGTAAAGTGTTTCTGAAATGCATTGTCCCGTTTACATTTTTACAGCATTCCTATTCTTAAAGCAATAATAACACACCTACATTTAATATTAGGTTAACATATTTGCAGTCAAATAAGGGGACTTTCCTTAAACGAAGAAAACAGCCTGTGAAACTGAATTGGCATTGGGACAGCAAGCTGTTTAAGACTAAACCAACCAAACCGTTCTGTTATCACATGACCTATTAAAATTCTTGTTCCACTTATGTAATAAAAGCGACTATTATAAGGTCCAACTGTGAAATTAACCACTTAAAACACGTTGCATTTGTAGTTTATTGCATTAGCTTTTTAGGGTCATGGTGGGCTGTTCCATTATGTGTTTTTCTTCTCAGACTATGACTGCCAGTTCCAAGTACTATCTGCATATTAAGCACAGGTTTATATTTCTCAGAATTCACACTAAAGTGTGAACCACAGTAAGCCTATATTACACCCAAAGCCTCAAGGACACATCACAAATCTGCTTGCATTCTGTATTAAGTGACTGAAAGGAAGTGTCTCATGCACTGGCTCGGTCCTCCGCCTGTGCTGAAGGATGCTTTGTCATCCTGTTGCTGCACTTAGAGAGATAAAAAAACAACAACAACTCCAACTTCTTTTCACCAGTTCTATCTGAATTTAAATTATTAACTATATTATATGAGCAGACCTCAAAACCTTAATGCGGCTGCTACCAGTGCAGAATTCAGAGGGTCACATTTTCCTTGCATAGCCTATATTCAATGTGTTCATTTAAAAAAATTGTAGGCTATTCTTATAAATAAATCAACTCATACATTCAAATGAATTAACTAATTATTTTATTTATTGTTAAATGAGTTATTTTAGTGAGAGAAAACAACCCAAAATCATTTACTAATTTTGTGCTGATTATAATATATTTGCATCGTAGGCATCACTGGGTTTCTTGTTGATATGGTAATTAATTTTAGCAGCATGTAATAGGCCTATTGTAACATGGACCTAGCAAAGTAAATCATGCTACATACTTATTTACACGTGGCAGCATTTCTAGACTCTTTAGAACTAAAAAAAATCTTGCCACATTTTATTTCTGACAGTCATTCTGCGCGTTATTTACAGTTAAACAGCGCGTGAAAGCACCGCTGCCGCCATTGGCACGTTTCTCCTCAGCGCGCTCGGCACTAAAATAAACGGGTGACGTCAGTCCCGGGGATTCAGCCGGTCCTCCGCCTCCGCCCTCTCCCTGCGCCGCCATGAGGAGTTCAACGTGACCGCCGCCGAGTACAACCGGCCACAACAAACCGAGCCGCAGCACGAGAGAGCCATGAGCGGCTGCACGTGGAGCGCCAAATGGTCCCGGTGTGAAGTAACGGCGCATCTGCTACTATTGTGTAACCATGACAACGGCTCGCTCGTGTGCCTGCATCATGTCAGGGGAATTTTGTTAATGAATACTTGCATTAGGCTATATCGATGGAGCAACAGGTGCTCTGCACATCATTCATTTGACATGCGTTTCTTTCTAGAAGCTTCTATCCACTGCACGCACACATTCAGACCCGCGTGCGTGTGTTTGTAAAGCAACATAATCCTTTATGCAAGCACAGCTCACATTGGTAGGGAAAATATTTGCTGGATTCGAGAGTAGGTCGAAAACTAAAATGTTAAAGTATGTGTTTAATTTTAAGTAATAATGTATACATCATTATAATTATACATACATGTATTTATATTTCACACACATAGGTCTAATTCTTTCAATTGTGTTGATCTGTCATAATAACGACGGTAAATAAATCGCAATTACCATCATAATTACGACAGTAAATAAATCTTTTTGTGCTGTTTTTGTTTTTGACGGTAGGGTAGTCTAGATCTACATCATAACATATGCTTTCAAGTCAATCCAGGATAAGGCGCTCACAACACGTTTCTGAGAAGAGCTGCTATTGTGCGCTGAGAGAGAGATAGAGATAGAGAGAGAGAGAGAGAGAGCAGCAGCATGGTGGGACACGGGACTCGGGAAGGCGGGCGGTCTGCTGTAAATGGGTTGAGCTCTGAAAGCGCCGTCACACACGTGAGGCTCATGTGACTGGAGCTCGAGACGTGTCTGCAGTCACAGGGTTTATTTAACACGTACTTCAAATCCACCCACATTCACTCATTTAACCAGCACCGGAGCCGATAAACGCCTCCTGCACCTCCACCTCACAACAACATCACTTCTGCGTCCTAGTTTTGAGACACCGTATCTGGAACCAAAACGACTTTATTCGAGGAAAACACGTGGACTTTTATGAGAGAGTAACGGATCTGCTTTTTATTTTTATATATTCGTATATATATATATTTTTTAATTAAATCTACCCTATTCTTACATCAGTAAGACATATTAATAGGGTAAAATGGAAAGGATTACCAGTGCTCAGCCTCCTCCAAGTATGGCCAAACACGCCTCGATGGATATCTCTGACATGCAAGGGTAAGTCAGTCTCCAGTTGTTGCGTATTTATGTCTCTGAAAGCTTTCCTGGGAGCTAGATCTCTTATTGGCTGTATTTTATTATATTTTATAGAATGGACTTTCCCATATATGTGTATAAACCCCGGCGGGGAATGAAGCGCAGCGAGGACAGCAAGGTACGAAATGCGCAATTACGCACAAATATGATTGCGCACTTTTACTTGCCACTTTTGTTTGATATAAGTCTCTTTTAATGTTTTAAACAAGATTTATAATGCACACTTTTAATTTCTGTAGTTTTGGTTTGTTATTGATGTTTTTTCGCATGGAAATTAATATAACATTTTAATAACTAACCCCCAGGATACATACAAATTGCCTCACCGATTGATCGAGAAGAAAAGGAGAGACAGAATAAACGAGTGCATCGCCCAGTTGAAGGATTTGCTGCCCGAACACCTTAAACTCACTGTAAGTAATATGGGAGTGGATCGGCTCACCTCACTTTGTTGTAGTATAAAGCGCCACCTGCTTGTTGATCATGAATAAATCACTTTTGTCCTGCCTTTGGATTAGTCACCTCCTGTAATGTGCTTGATATACATTTTTAATATATACAACCTGTAAACTTTCGGCACTCCATATAGTGAATCTGGCTTTAGTTAATTATTCACGTCAACAAAGCATGTTAGATTGTCATGTGGAATATCTGAATATTACTTGCACGCACACGTGCATGCACTGGTGAGCGGAGAGGAGTGTCTCCGTTCCTTTTCCTCTCTGAGCCACTGCGGAGTGTGTTACATAAGAAAGATCAACATGCTTATCTGGGTTCTTCCTGTTTTAGACTCTGGGACACTTGGAGAAGGCTGTTGTGTTGGAGCTCACACTCAAGCATGTGAAAGCTCTTAACAACCTGCTGGAGCAGCAGCAACAGAAGATCTTTTCCTTGCAGAATGGAATACAAATCGGTGAGTTTTCGATCATGCAAAAGGAGTGGCACACTAAAAGTGTGACTGTGTCGCAGGAAGTGGCC
>NW_015549628.1:242890-261251 GCF_001515605.1 Sinocyclocheilus anshuiensis | reverse complement strand
TTTTCACCTCCCCTCCCCATTCGTTTGTTTTCGAGTGCATTACAAAATAAAGAAATTGAGACACGCTTGCACTACGCAGCGAATGATCTGGCCTACAGGACTGTTGTGAAGGAAAACGTTGGCATGGTTTCTAACCCTTATGGTTTTATTGCAGGTGAACAGGGCAATGGGCATTCACAAAACAGCGAGGAGATGTTCCGTTCCGGGTTCCACTTGTGTGCAAAGGAGGTTCTTCAGTTCCTGGCCAATCAGGAGACAATGCGTGACCTGACGCCTTCTCACATAATCAACCACCTTCAAAAAGTGGCGTCTGAGTTCATTCAAAGCCCGCCAAGTCCTTGTCTAGACGAGCCCACTCCCAAAACTCCAGAAATCAGGGAGAAACCAGCAAGCCCACAGCCGAAAGCGGCAGAGGGTCACGCCAAAAACTGCGTGCCCGTCATTCAAAGGACTTATCCCCACAGCAGTGAGCAAAGTGGGAGTGATACGGATACCGACAGTGGTTACGGGGGTGAGCTCGAGAAGCGTGAACTGAAAGCCCAACGGTCAGTCTACTACAGCAAAGACGCTGGAGATCTCAAGCACAACGGCAACATTAAAGAGGAGTTGGACGAGCCGCAGGCCAAGCGGCAGAGGTCCGACTCTTCAGAAGACGAATCTCTGTCAGGGCCAGACATAGTGGGCGGCCACAGCCCCTACATGAGCTTTTCTCCACACCAGCCCCTTTGCATGCCCTTCTACCTCTTTCCGCATGGAGCAGCTGCAGCATACTTGCCCATGCTGGAGAAGTGTTGGTACCCCGGAGCCATGCCCGTGTTGTACCAAGGCCTCGGCGGCTCCCCGGCAGGCCTGTCCCCCGAGAAACTCCCCTCATCCCTAGTCATGTCCTCAAGAGTGGGCTCCCCCGTCACCACTCCGACCTCCATGGACTCTCCTGCGCTCCTGCAGGCCCTGAAACAAGTTCCCCCATTAAACCTGGAAACCAAAGACTGAGGACTCACTCTGGGGTCCGCGATAGCCCGCTCTCTGAATGTCTTGGTCTTGAGAGTGGACTTCCCTGCTGAATAAGCTCCCGAAGAGGGTTCGGTTGAAGGGGGAATGAAGACAAAGTTCAAAGACGCGCCCTCAAGTACGGCAAACAGCTGTTCTGATTCCTCTCAGACGTAAGATGGCCTCCCTCCAAATGCAGAGACACACATAGACTCTCACACACACTTATCAACTCCCTCCACAACCAGCAGACAAACACCCAGAGATGGAACGGTCCGCGTGGACACAGACGGGTAAAGGAGGCCTCGTGCACAGCACTGTGAAGAAGGTCAAAATGAGGACAGTGAGCTCTGTCCTTGGAGAAAAAGGACCTGGGGTTGGCGAACAGCTGCTCTTTGCACTTGCGCCGAATGTTTAAGTCGAAAACAATACAAAACAATAACCCAGAATGTGACGTGCAGATGGTCCCCCAACGACAAAGACTTTGCCCTTTGCACAAGCACCTTTTCATTTGTTGAATGTAAACGAAAAAGTCATTTTTGTAATAAAACATCACCCCTGTAGATGCTGCTTTTTTGGACATTTCTCTGTGCCGTGGATGCTTGCTCAGGAAGCTCCACTCTCTTCTGCTTCTGTGACTGCTTTAACCGATAAGAACCGTCCATTTAGACTAGAATGCTACCAAATAAACGTCTTTGCTTTGGATGACCTGAGTCTCAGGTCCTGAGTTTCCCCTGCATAAACGAGGACGCCATTGGCTCCCGAGACATGACGCTCGTGTAAATACGGGAGTGATGTAATCACGGCTCCATTGTAGCTTTTGAGTTTATCATCCATTCGTGCACGTAGGTGAAGTTGTTGTGAGGTAACTGCGTTGTGTAATTATTTTGTTTATACTACTTGTACATCTGTGTTTTTTATACGTGACCCACACATACGTTCACAAGTTTTAGACAGCCGAGAGCTGTATGCCATGAGATTGTGTACATAGCTTTGGACCTAGACTCGATCTGCATCATGTTCTGTGATAATTTCTGGTCAAATTAGGACAGATCTTGGTTCATGCTGTTGCCTTTACCTGTTTAAAGCAGTAAACATGATGGCGGCTATCTACATTTTTAATCCTGGATTCTACATAGAAGCAAAAGAAAGTGAATGTAATGTTAAAAACAATATATTAGTTTTGTATAGGAAGAGGTACTTACTTTTTATTTTGGGACCTAAGAGAAGGTTGCTTGATGTATATATTTTGTCTAAAAAAAGTATTGTTGACATACATTAAAGAAAAAGTATTAATAAAGTTTTTTTTTTCCTGTGGAAATCATGCCTGTCTGAGTCTGTGTTTGAGAGCTTGAACATGTTTAGCTGAAAGAACAACCTCGCTGTTTTCCCCATCACAGTTCGTCCTTATGTAACACTTACATAACCCATAAACTTGCTGTCTATGCAAATCCTTTAGACAAACACTACGATAAGAGTCAGGTTACAAATATTCCAGCCTCACACCTCCTAACTAAAGTCCGTGCATTTTCGATAAGGTTTTGTGGCTCACTTTTTCTACAAAAAGACTTAGAACCCAAAGCAGAGAACATAATTGATTATTTTTACAGTCTTTGCAACTGCGTTACATTTCTTCGATGAATCACGTCCTCTTCTAATGCTCGCTAGCTGTTGAATTAGGTTAAGACTCCCCGCGTGTCTGGCTGTGTGCTCGATCCAGTGCTGGCTGCTCACATGTAGAGCCACACGGCAGGCCGCGCTCACTGCACGAAGCATGGGCAGCCACATGCCACACCTCCAGCGCAGTCAGCACAATGCAATACATTCGCTACAATTACGGGACAACAGTATTATATATGTTGTCTGTAAATGATTCATATCTATAAATATAATTAGTTAATATAATTAAACAATAAATTGATATATTTTAGAGATATTAAGTATTCTTATCATTAGTCTGTTTGGTTGTATACTATACCAAAGCAGGGTGATAAAATTAAAATAGAAAGGTTTTTGTGCCTTAACTGATGTATGGAGCTCATGAATGAATTAAGTGAAATAAAGTGGCCATAGTACTCTTGGCTGTCATAAAGCAAATAGTATGCTTCGTTTCTAAAAACAAACAAACAAAAACAACTGTAATGAAAAAAAAAAATCACAGACAATGTTACAAAATAACATTTGCGCTATATATAACACGTTTGATGTATTACTGATTAAATACAGTACGTTTGCCAAAAAAAAAAACAATATGTGAGTTTGCATGATAGACTGATGCAGCAAGTTAAGGTCACATCTTTCTATTCTAAAGCTTTTAGCGCTCTCGCGTGGACTAGCGTTGAACTGCAACGAATGTTAAATGTGTTTACACAAATTATAATTAAGAGCAAAATGTTTATTGTCCAAAAGACTCTTTCTTTCTTTCTTTCTTTCTTTCTTTCTTTCTTTCTTTCTTTCTTTCTTTCTTTCTTTCTGTGTCTGTTCCATGGACTCTCCTGCGCTCCTGCAGGCCCTGAAACAAGTTCCCCCATTAAACCTGGAAACCAAAGACTGAGGACTCACTCTGGGGTCCGCGATAGCCCGCTCTCTGAATGTCTTGGTCTTGAGAGTGGACTTCCCTGCTGAATAAGCTCCCGAAGAGGGTTCGGTTGAAGGGGGAATGAAGACAAAGTTCAAAGACGCGCCCTCAAGTACGGCAAACAGCTGTTCTGATTCCTCTCAGACGTAAGATGGCCTCCCTCCAAATGCAGAGACACACATAGACTCTCACACACACTTATCAACTCCCTCCACAACCAGCAGACAAACACCCAGAGATGGAACGGTCCGCGTGGACACAGACGGGTAAAGGAGGCCTCGTGCACAGCACTGTGAAGAAGGTCAAAATGAGGACAGTGAGCTCTGTCCTTGGAGAAAAAGGACCTGGGGTTGGCGAACAGCTGCTCTTTGCACTTGCGCCGAATGTTTAAGTCGAAAACAATACAAAACAATAACCCAGAATGTGACGTGCAGATGGTCCCCCAACGACAAAGACTTTGCCCTTTGCACAAGCACCTTTTCATTTGTTGAATGTAAACGAAAAAGTCATTTTTGTAATAAAACATCACCCCTGTAGATGCTGCTTTTTTGGACATTTCTCTGTGCCGTGGATGCTTGCTCAGGAAGCTCCACTCTCTTCTGCTTCTGTGACTGCTTTAACCGATAAGAACCGTCCATTTAGACTAGAATGCTACCAAATAAACGTCTTTGCTTTGGATGACCTGAGTCTCAGGTCCTGAGTTTCCCCTGCATAAACGAGGACGCCATTGGCTCCCGAGACATGACGCTCGTGTAAATACGGGAGTGATGTAATCACGGCTCCATTGTAGCTTTTGAGTTTATCATCCATTCGTGCACGTAGGTGAAGTTGTTGTGAGGTAACTGCGTTGTGTAATTATTTTGTTTATACTACTTGTACATCTGTGTTTTTTATACGTGACCCACACATACGTTCACAAGTTTTAGACAGCCGAGAGCTGTATGCCATGAGATTGTGTACATAGCTTTGGACCTAGACTCGATCTGCATCATGTTCTGTGATAATTTCTGGTCAAATTAGGACAGATCTTGGTTCATGCTGTTGCCTTTACCTGTTTAAAGCAGTAAACATGATGGCGGCTATCTACATTTTTAATCCTGGATTCTACATAGAAGCAAAAGAAAGTGAATGTAATGTTAAAAACAATATATTAGTTTTGTATAGGAAGAGGTACTTGCTTTTTATTTTGGGACCTAAGAGAAGGTTGCTTGATGTATATATTTTGTCTAAAAAAAGTATTGTTGACATACATTAAAGAAAAAGTATTAATAAAGTTTTTTTTTTCCTGTGGAAATCATGCCTGTCTGAGTCTGTGTTTGAGAGCTTGAACATGTTTAGCTGAAAGAACAACCTCGCTGTTTTCCCCATCACAGTTCGTCCTTATGTAACACTTACATAACCCATAAACTTGCTGTCTATGCAAATCCTTTAGACAAACACTACGATAAGAGTCAGGTTACAAATATTCCAGCCTCACACCTCCTAACTAAAGTCCGTGCATTTTCGATAAGGTTTTGTGGCTCACTTTTTCTACAAAAAGACTTAGAACCCAAAGCAGAGAACATAATTGATTATTTTTACAGTCTTTGCAACTGCGTTACATTTCTTCGATGAATCACGTCCTCTTCTAATGCTCGCTAGCTGTTGAATTAGGTTAAGACTCCCCGCGTGTCTGGCTGTGTGCTCGATCCAGTGCTGGCTGCTCACATGTAGAGCCACACGGCAGGCCGCGCTCACTGCACGAAGCATGGGCAGCCACATGCCACACCTCCAGCGCAGTCAGCACAATGCAATACATTCGCTACAATTACGGGACAACAGTATTATATATGTTGTCTGTAAATGATTCATATCTATAAATATAATTAGTTAATATAATTAAACAATAAATTGATATATTTTAGAGATATTAAGTATTCTTATCATTAGTCTGTTTGGTTGTATACTATACCAAAGCAGGGTGATAAAATTAAAATAGAAAGGTTTTTGTGCCTTAACTGATGTATGGAGCTCATGAATGAATTAAGTGAAATAAAGTGGCCATAGTACTCTTGGCTGTCATAAAGCAAATAGTATGCTTCGTTTCTAAAAACAAACAAACAAAAACAACTGTAATGAAAAAAAAAAATCACAGACAATGTTACAAAATAACATTTGCGCTATATATAACACGTTTGATGTATTACTGATTAAATACAGTACGTTTGCCAAAAAAAAAAACAATATGTGAGTTTGCATGATAGACTGATGCAGCAAGTTAAGGTCACATCTTTCTATTCTAAAGCTTTTAGCGCTCTCGCGTGGACTAGCGTTGAACTGCAACGAATGTTAAATGTGTTTACACAAATTATAATTAAGAGCAAAATGTTTATTGTCCAAAAGACTCTTTCTTTCTTTCTTTCTTTCTTTCTTTCTTTCTTTCTTTCTTTCTTTCTTTCTTTCTTTCTGTGTCTGTTTGCTGTATTTATTTACAGTGTCTATGGTCTTTACCTTGGACCGGCCTGCTAGAAGACTTCAGCATCTCAATACATAGTCGTGCATTTTCTATATTTTACTATATTTTGCTATATTTACAACAATCTGCTTATTTTTTTTAACTTCATATTTGTATGCTCAAAAGTTTTTCATGCCCATTTACTTCTTACTGTAATTTGAAGTAATATTATAATATTGTTTGTATGAAACGAATGAAACTATATAGTTTCATTCGTTTCATACAAACAATATTATAATCCTATATATATATATATATATATATATAGGTAATATTTAATATCAATAAGTAATAAGTAATATTATAATATTGTTTGTATGAAACGAATGAAACTATATAGTTTCATTCGTTTCATACAAACAATATTATAATATTACTTATTACTTATTGATATTAAATATTACCTATATATATATATATATATATATATAGGCCTATTATAAAGAGCAAAATCATAGTTATTAGTGTAATCCATTAAATTACACATTTTAGATAATGTAATCAGACTACCTTTTGATTACTTTTAGATTCCTTTTCACCTAGGTTGTTTATCACATTGATTTAAATAGGACAATCTTGTACCACATTGATATAAAAATACAAAGAGTATAAAAACATACAGTACTGTATATTCCATTCATTGTAATTAACAACATGATGCGCATTAAACATTACAATAAATCAAGGTTTCCTAAACTGGGGTTTGTAAATGAACTGCAGGGGCTTTGTGAGTTTAATGAAAAGCTAATAATTAATTAAATCATAAAGGTAAAACCTAAATAAAGTCATTTAAAAACAACAAAACAATAAATCAAAATAAAACATTTACTAAAAAAATAAAATATTGTATTTGTTTACCTGCATGTCATGTGACCATTAACATCTTAACTGTCACCTGTCCCCTCAGAGGGATGCCTAAGTTTACTTCACTATATTACAAATAAATCCTAATCTAACCATGACAAACGATATATCTATCTAAATAGATATTTTACCACTGTTTTTTGTTACAAATGATATAGGAACAGCAATAGATTAATTTATGACAAGAGTGCACCTCAAAAAATCTACATAACAGGCATTCTGACCTTGACAAAAAGTCTTTTTTCGTTGCCTTTTTCCCTATCACATTTTAGAAATCATCATAAATTATATATCAATTGAAAGCTTAAAACTGGGAGAATTTCTGACTGAATAAACAGTAGGCTATTTTAGAAAGGAACATTTAAAAGATGAAAAAGAGGAATTAGGGAGAATCAATGAACTATGAAAAATGTACTGCTATTGTGTGAATAATATGTAATCATGTAATCAATAAAAAGTAACTGTAGTCTGATTACACGTATTTTAAAATGTAATTTAATCTAAATACATAATCCAGATAACATGTAATCAGTTACTATCCAGGGATTTTAAATTAGGACTTTCTTGTTATGCAAACAATACAATTTATGCATGTATGTATGTATGTATGCGTGTATTTTATGTATGTATGTATCTGTCTGTAGCACAGCAGCATGTCGCGAGTGCTGGCGGACTTTTATTATTTACGATTATTTACGGCGCGGCGCGTTTATTGTGCGTAATTCGTTGTCACCTGACCTTTGCCTCAGCAGCTTCCTCTTTCTCCTCGATTCCTCCAGCAGGAACAGATCTGCCCCATCAGAGTTCGCTCATCCAGCAGCACAGAGATGTTGGCCCTCGTCCACCGGCTCCTGGACTGGTTCAGGTCGCTCTTCTGGAAAGAGGAGATGGAGCTAACGCTGGTGGGACTGCAGTACTCTGGAAAAACCACCTTTGTCAACGTGATTGCTGTAAGTCTGCTTTCATTCCTCACAGTTTGAACACTGTTGTCATGTCATTGCCTGCCGGGGTGGAGAACAGATGCTTTAAAACCTGTTTATGTGAGCAATGCGCTCTTATGGGTCTAGGCGTGATGTTTCCCATGGATTGCTTGACGTTTTAGCTTATATATGAAATATGAATTGCTAATATCTCCAGGGTTGAGGACTTTAATGACTTTTAGGGTGGATGAGATGCCACTGTTGTGTTTTAGTTCTCAAGTCGAATGTAATCAGTTTAATAAAACCTATATAATGTAATGTAATGTAATGTAATATGATGATCATCAAACACAAAATTTGATAATTTGGTATTATGAGTTTCCTTTGATGTTTATGTCAGTGCCAGATGTGTTTTTTGATTGCCTTCATAGATTGTTTTCAGCAATGATCACATTCGGCCGATACCGATATGGTGGCCGATATATCGTGCATCCCTAATAATAATCTTCCCTTTATGGATGCATCTGACTCAGAGCAGATGTCATTTATGAGAGTAATTTTTTGAATTTCCATTAAGTGTTTTTGACAGGTCAGTGCTGGTTCATTGTGGTTTTGCATTTTTAGTATCTAAAGTTTCTCATTTGTATGCTTGGCACAATAATGGAATTGTGGAATCCACAGATTAACCTTAATATAAACCTCAGTGTGACCCATATTTCGAAAGGTCTCTGAGTACAGCAGCCTGGATCAGTTATTAGGCAAAGGTCCCAAGTGCAAGTGACCGTCCCAATGGGTGTTCTTGAATCATGAGAGTTGCCCTTTCGCCTCTCATAGATGCTTCTGCAATGCAGCACAAAGAGTTTACAAACCCAGAGCTTCTAACAACTCTACATCAGGGTTTGAAATTGAATTCAAAGGTGAAAAGTGAAACATCTCGCAGGTGTTTTTCTAGTTTCACTGAATGATTTATGGGACACTTTTTAGTTGTAACTTGCTTAAGAACTGTCACTCAGTATTTTTCCACTCATAAATGTAAATCAGTTAAGTTTGCATAGCTAATATATGCATGTATAATGTATGTTTTATTATGATTTGTAAACCGCAGACCACAAGAAATGAAGAAGTACCACAAGAAAAGCAGCAGAAATCTTCTTGATTGAATGCTTTGAAGATTTTCAAATGCAGATCAACATGCAGTTACATAGTTGAAATTTTTAGGTGTTTTGTAATTTAGCTATGAAATTAGCTAAACTCTTGGATTTTTATCCTCAACGTGAGGGTTTTGCAATAGAGGAGATCCCACTCAATGATTTGGCTTCGTTATAATCATATTTTTAAAAGGAAGATCTTGGTTTTATCTAAAAAGGATTCATTTATTTGACATATTTTAAAATCCACATGGTTGAAAGAATCAATTATATTTTAATCTGTTGCACAATTTACTAAATTATGAAGCATGAAACTTTCTGGCTTGTTTTACCAAAAAATCACATTATTATTATTATTATTATTATTATTAAAACTCCCTGTGACTTGCTAGTGTGAGCTGTTTGGATTCAAAAGTGGCATTTTAACATTGACTTCCTCTTGTGTGCTGTTATTTTGTGCAACATGAGACTATACGATTGTCTTTTTTATTAACTTTTGCAACTCTTCACATGCAGGTTTGTTTTATTTATGTGATTGAAATGATCGGCATGTTTCTTTTCCACTAGTCTGGTCAGTTCAATGAAGACATGATCCCTACAGTCGGCTTCAACATGAGGAAAGTCACCAAAGGCAACGTAACAATAAAAGTAAGTCTCATCTACACAGATCATACTTTTGCCTCAAGCATGGTTTTCTTGGATCCAGATATATAGACTCTTTAATGCAAGTTATATACATCACAAGTACAATGTTTCATTGCCGGTGCCTTCCATCATGTCCACTTGTCCTGTTTTTGCATAGATTTGGGATATAGGCGGGCAGCCACGGTTCAGGAGCATGTGGGAGCGATACTGTCGGGGCGTCAATGCCATCGTGTGAGTATAGCATCTGCTTTTTGTCCTCACAGAGACTTGCTTGCTTTATTTCATTGCCCTCTGGAGTACTTGATTCTGATCAGTCAGTGCCGTTGAGCGGTTAGATATTTTTGCATAATGACCATTAAAGTGCATCTAGAAGCTAGATAAGAGAGAGAATTTATAATTGCATGCATTGCATTGTAGCTAAATATTGTTTGCTAGTAAGTCCATAGAAAAAGGTAACTAAGATTGTAGATTAATAATAAATTAATATTCACTACTGTTCAAAAGTTTGGGGTTGATAAGATTTTTTTTTTATGTAGTCAATGCTGCATTTATTTGATCAAAAAATAGTAATATTGTATAATATTATTACAATTTAAAGATTTTTATTTTTTTTTGAATGTATTTTAAAATTGTAATTTATTTATTCCTGTGATGCAAAGCTGAATTTTCAGCATCATTACTCCAGTCTTCAGTGTCACATGATCCTTCAGAAATCATTCTAATATGCTGATTTGCTGCTCAAGAAACAGTTATTATTATCAGTGCTGAAAAATGTTTTTGCTGCTTAATATTTTTTGGAAACTGTGATACATTTTTTCATGATTCTTTGAATAAAAAGTTAAAACCCCCAGCTTTTTTTGTAACAATATAAATGCTTTTACTGTCACTTTTGTTTAATTTAATCCATCCTTGCTGAATAAAAAGATAAAATTCTTGTTTGTTTGTTTAAAAAAAAAAAAGATCTTACCCCAACCTTTTAAATGGTAGTGTATAATAAATAAATAGACATGGTTTCAGACAGTGTCCATTTTGTTGCTTTGTTTTCTGAGTTGTAATATGATTTTTCTTAGCTCAAGATATAAACTATTATACAAGAAAACAGAATAGTTGAATCAAATTAGTATTTCTGGTCCATTTATTTACTTCTTTGATAAGTAGCTGTGAAATAAGTGCTAGATTGTACAACCAATCAACAAAATAAACCCCTTCATTGTGACATAGGACCACTCTGCTTCACGTTGAGATTCTGATCATCCTTTCAGGGTTTATTTTGCGACTGGCTGACTGTAAATCATCCCTAAACTGAAGTTTTAGTGTTTACATTATCAACGACTGCATTAAGGACTCTGTTGGTGTTTTCAGGTATATGGTTGACGCTGCAGACCGTGAAAAGGTCGAAGCCTCGAGAAACGAGCTACACAACTTGTTAGACAAACCACAGCTGCAAGGCATTCCTGTAAGAAGAATTTATTACTGTAGCTGATCATTTCCCCTTGTGCTTTTAATAGAGGACTGTCCTATTTATTAATACTTTGTGCTGTTTTATTACTGCTGAATTTTGCAAAACAATAGAAAATCAAGCCTAGCCATCGCACCACACCTTTTCCAGATCCTTCCCCACTGCTGTGTTGTATTTACCGAGCATGACTAAGCATCTCTGCCGTCAGCTCCTGTGGTCCGAGATGTCCTCACTCACTGGGGGCATTATAGGTCTTATCTTCAGCAGAGAAAGCAGCAAAGAGGAAACGGATCGCCCATTGATTATCTGTCTGTAGGGAGTGATGGGACTTTTGGCAGGGGCGTCCACTATTTGCTAAAGCGAACAATTTAAAAAGACAGCTTTAACACGATCTAATGTAGAACCAACACCCAATAACATAAATCTTGGAAGCAAAGTGTGAACCGTGCAGTTTAAACATAAAGAGGTTTAAGACAATTCGTTCTTTATCCTCCACAGGTACTTGTCCTTGGCAACAAAAGAGACCTCCCCAGCGCACTAGACGAGAAACAAATAATCGAAAAGATGTAAGACTTTTTTTTTACAGTTGGGTGACCACACCCAGATCTTTAGAAGGAGTTCATGTGAGGCTACACTCAAAAAATGGCAAATGATTTTTGCCATTTTGTTTCCTTTTTCCACAGGAACCTGTCTGCCATTCAAGACAGAGAGATCTGCTGCTACTCCATTTCATGCAAAGAGAAAGACAATATAGGTGAGAGTTACTGCATTTTATACACATCCCAATATAAAACTGTGATGTTTGGTCAATTAAAACATCCTAGCAATTGCATAGCATTAGGGATGTAACGATTACCGGTTTGACGATAAATCATGATAAAATTCCCCATGGTTAGTATTACCGTTTCATCTTTTAATTGTCATTAAAACCGTATTAGATTACCGTGATTTGAACAACTCGCGATAAATAAATACTGTCCAGCATAAAGCAGAGTTTTCAGTAACAGTCTCAAGTGTGCACAGCATGCAGAGTAGTTTCGTTTTGAGTGAAAACAGGGACCGAATTTGCATGCCCTGCTGTAAACTTTGACCGGTTGATGAAAAACAAGCTTATGTGGATTCTACACATTTAAACAATTCAGATAAGTTATCTAGAATTATTTATGGAGCAGATAAAATACATATAATCATTTATTAATCAATTATCATTTTGACTTATATCTTTTCTTTATTTAAAGGCTGAAATGTGAGGTTTACCTTTTTATTAAACTTTTTCAAAACTTTATTTGAACATTTACATTAGATATTTCAACATGCTATTAAACTGTTGTCAGTCAAGTTGTCATTTAAAATCCGAACACCATTGGTAATGTTATTGTTTTAGTGATTACTTTTTTAACATCTCCAGCACATTTTAACAATACCGTGATAATACTGATAACTGTGATCATTTTGGTCACTATAATCGCGATAAGAAATTTTCATACCGTTACATCCCTACAGCATAGACCCTAGCATTGTGGCGGTAAACACTACTCGCTTTCAGAAAATGTTGAAATCTAGTTTTATGGTATTGAGTGTCACAAGCAAATTATGTTATTGATGTTGAATGCCTTTTTTATTGGGTATTATCTTAATTTGGAAGACTTGAAAAGTTGATGCTAAGATTTCTTGAAAAAGTATGAGAACATTATGTGCATTCATAACTGCAAAAAGAAGGCGGCCTGCTGGAGTTCAAGTATATTTACTTCAGTAAACAATGACTCATGAACCACCTCACTGTGACTCATTCACGGTACAGCGTTTGAGAGTTGTTTTTTACCAAGCAGAACAGTTGTGGTTGTGATTTCATCTTGATTTCCTCTAATCTGAGAAGCCGTCCATTTGCATTCATTACACTACTTTAATCACTGTTTTTTTTTATTAGCTTTACAAGCATCAAATTAACAAGGAAAAGCCAATATGCTATAATGATAAGCAGCATTTCCCAAACAATGACATACTTCAAGCTAGTCTGCGCAAGAAAATAATTGTAATGGCGTAAAATGGTTTTTGTGAGACATTTACTTGTTTATCTGTCAGTAATGACAGTTTTAGTTTATATTACAAACATCACTTAGCAGTCATTCAAGTGTTAGATCATTAGTTTCACAATGCTTCTGTCATCAAATAGCTGCATATAAGAAAGTGAATTAGCATTAGGACTGTCACTAACTTCAAATAAAGTATCAAAAGCAAGTTATTATATGGTTTTATTGAACAAATCAGTTTAAATACTTAGTATAATAATATAATCATAACTTATGTACATTATGTATTATATCAAATGCCTGCAGAGGGCGCCAACGGCCTGACAATTGTTTTTACACTTCAGCCTACAGCGCGAACTCATCCTTGTGAAATAAAGGCTCATTGTGTTTATACTTACCATACAAACTCTTCTAACTCAAATTTTCTAAAGTCTACTTTTTAAATAAAGATTGAAAGAGATCTTGGAAGCTTAAAGGTGGTGACATTGACTGGTGTAGTTTGTTTATAGCCTAACCTACTTTTTACTTCTTGCATGATTGTATTTGGCCTTCGAATTTTATAAAACTTGTTCATTTTTGAAGATGATTTTGAACAAAATGTGGAAGAATCAAACTTTTGTAGGTCACAGAGCTTATGTTATGCAATAATCCAAAGGTCAGTGAAAAAAAAATCCTATTGATGACTTCTGGGTTGGCCTTCAAAAAAATGTCATCCATGCAGATCCGATTTGATGAAATTTGAGCAAACATGCTTGAAACCAGCAATAATTGTTCTTATTTGTATTTTAAAGCTGCAGTGTGTGACATCTGCTATATTTTATATTTTTTTGCTTGCAACATTTTGTACTTTTGAATTGCTGTCAAACAGCCCAATGTTTTGAAAGCACCACAGAGTCAGAGTAATCAACATATGTATACTTCAGAGAAATTTTGAAGTGAATCAAAAGATATTATAAAACATAATTGTTCATCTCTTCCTTCCTCAGATATCACCCTGCAGTGGTTGATCCAGCATTCAAAATCTCGGAGAAGTTGAAAGCAGACCCCGTCCTGCCCTTGTTCCAGCTCCCAGCTCAGCCCAGCGCTCTTCAAACCGGCCGGCCCTTCCTGTGAGCAGTGACGCAGTCCCTCCCAGCCGCATCTGTCTGTCCAGTAGCTGCCACAGTAAACTGTCAGTAAAGCATCTTCACCGGTGGGCCTCAGACTCCACTCAACACATGGTTGCTATCAGTTAGTCAGTTTTGTTGGCTGAATGGATTTTTAAAATTTTTATTTTAAGCTAAACCTCTAATGGTAAACCTTGATATGGTTTAAATCAGTTTCGGAGTTTGCCTTCTTATCCTGTGAAATAAGTTTGTGGTATTGTTTGGGGTTTTCTTTTGTTCTGCTTAGTTTATTGTTTTTGTATTATTTTGTATAATTTATTGCGGTAAAGCATTTTTACCACAAAGAGTGTTTAGAATGAACATTTGAGTAGCTAGTATTGTACATAATACATTTTAAATGTACACTACTTTTCAAAAGTTTGAGGACAGAAAGATTTTTTTAATTAAATTTTTTTTTTAAATTGCGCAAGGATGCATTAAATCGATCAAAAGTGACAGTAAAGACAAATAAATGCTCTTTACTTGAACTTTCTGTTCTTCAAAGAATGTAACACGGTTTCTACAAAAATATTAAGCAACTTTAATAAAAATAAGAAATGTTTCTAGAGCAGTAAATCAGCATATTAAAATTATTTCTGAAGGATCATGTGACACTGAAGACTGGAGTACTGATGCTAAAAATTCAGCTTTGCCTCAGAAATAAATTACATTTTAAAATATATTCAAATAGAAAAGTTATTTTAAATTGTAATAATATTTAACAATATTACTGTATTTTTGATCAAATGAATACGGTTTTGGTGAGCATAAGAGACTCAAAAACCTCAAGAAATCTTACTGACCCCAAACTTTTGAACGGTAGTGTACATTTAGCTGATGTTCTTCCTTTACTCTGTTTACTCTGTTAACTCTATGCACCCTCCCCCCAACTATTTGTGAAATAATAATATTTTATATTTGCTTGGGTTCAAAGTTAAACTGTAGCCGGTTGACTAGCTGGATGACTAGACGTTTACCAATATTTGCCTTTCAGCAAATCTACCTCAGCGGTGTCATGAGCTACAGTAAGCGTTCAGAGAGCTGTGCAGAGAGATCTTAAGTTTGAATAATTCAATCCAACATATGCTTATGTTGTTTTATGAAGCAATTCTAAAGATTTCTTCATATTTATGTTGATCTTTGTGCACTGTAATTGGTGAATCTGCCGAAAAAGTCTAGGACTTAACCCTGAGAACAAAGGCTTTTGTTTGACTGTATATGTGTGTAAAAATCAAAAGTATATGAGAAAATGACAGTTTCTGAGAAGCATTAGTTGTTCTGCCATAAAAGGCCTGATAGGTGCATCGATTACAGACTGTTAAAGGAACACTCCACTATTTTTGAAAATAGGTTCATTTTCCAACTCCCCTAGAGTTAAACAGTTGAGTTTTACCGTTTTCGAATCCATTCAGCCGATCTCCGGGTCTGGCGTAGCACTTTTAGCTGCAGCTTAGCATAGATCATTGAATCTGATTAGACCATTAGCATCTCGCTCAAAAATGACCAAAGAGTTTCTATATTTTTCCTATTTAAAACTTGACTCTTCTGTAGTTACATCGTGTACTAAGACCGATGGAAAATGAAAAGTTGCGATTTTCTGAAAGTTGCGCCTGAAAATAGTGCTACCGCCAGACCCGGAGATCGGCTGAATGGATTCGAAAACGGTAAAACTCAACTGTTTAACTCTAGGGGAGTTGGAAAATGAGCCTATTTTCAAAAATAGTGGAGTGTTCCTTTAAGCGTTAAATACAAATATTGTTTATACAAATACTAGTTGAGACACACACACACACAAATAATTTCCAAATAAGCTGTTTTTTTTTTCTCCCATCATGTTGTGTATTTTTGGGGGGGCTTTTACAAAAGTTATAGGCTGAGCTATAGGCATTTATGATCTACATAAAATTGTATGTAATTTATTAAAATGTTGTTTAACCTGTTTATAAAGGGCTTTAGTATATTATATACATAAAGTTTTTAAAAAATTTTCTCTAGCTTTTTTCCCCTCTGTTTTCAAATCATCTATCTTAAATGGGTGCCCGCAAATCCCAGATTGTTATTAATTTTTACAGGACATATTAATGGCCTTGTTATAATATTGTAATTTGTGATTGTCTCGACATTGCTGGGACATTACTGCAGCCTTGTAATACAAGAATGGAGGTCACATCTTCACCGTTCACGTGAATTTCTCTCTTCCTCTGTGCATTTCTTCATTCATTAATTCAGACATGATGTGTGTTGTTGGTTCTGCTCATCTAAATGAAGCGGGTCTGTGGCCAAAGCTTGTTTCCTCATGTGATTATCTCTGTGCCGCCTTCAAACTATACAGGATGGTGTCTCCTCTCCTTCATGTGATTATCCACACATGAAAAATCAATGGATCTGTTGCTGACTTTGTATATAATTAAATGTAAAACTTTTTTGTTTGTTTTGCAGAGTGCTCTTATTTGTGTCTCTTGCATTATTTTGTTTTGTGATCAATCAATAAATTGTTTTTTTTTTAGGGTGACTCAGTCTGTGCATTGTCATGTTTACTATTAAATTTGACAATTGAAAGATGAGAGGGAGTTGTTTGGCTTTTGAAGTTCTAAAGTAATGTAATCAGAACTCATTCCAGACAAAATATAGTGCAAAAAATGCATACTCATTCTTTACTCACTTCACTTTTCCCTCACATTTTTACAATTGTAAAGTCACTAAAACTTAACACAAATGGAAGTATGGCAATTGAGTAATGAAAATAAGTAAAAATCAATACTTGTCATACATATAATGTACATATTACAACAAAACTAATTTCAAACATGTATACATATTTTTAAGTTGGTATAATTCTTTAGGGGCTTAATGTAATGTCTGCAACATACATTGGTTAAAATTATTCAAAGGTCCTGTAAAATAATACACTTTTTACCTTGTCAAAAACAGCTCTGTTCACAGCAACCCGTTTCATTGCATGTCTCTTTAAATGATAATGAGCTACTGCTCACTCCACCCCTTTTTTCTTTGGGGCGTGTGTCGACACAAGACACTTGAAAATATCCATATATGGCTAGGAGGTGGTTTTATTCAAATATTCAAATTATACCATTTGAATAGGTTTTATTCAAATCTACATAGAAACTCTGCTAATTGAAGCAGCTCACTGGATGACACATTTTTGTTTTTGTAACCTTTTTACATTTATTTATATGATGTTTATGCGTGCATCCATTTACGTTTGTTAATTATGTTTAATCGATCTATTGGTTATTATTTTATGGATTTGTGTGTAATCCCTTGGTAATATTTGTTTTTGTGTTTATTGTTCAAGCTTTAATAATAATAACAAAAATAATAAAAAAGCTCACTGGATGACAGTTTCGGACTTAGCCTATAACGGACTGGCTGCATGTTTTTTCTTTTCTTTTCAGCTTTTCTGAACTGGTAGACACGACAGAAACCTAACTAAATGCAAATAAATAAATACATTGAAAAATTCATCCTATGTCCCCTTTATGATCATAAGAAAACATATTCTGTCAAATGTATTCAAACCTTAGACTGCTAGTGTAGCAGCAAAGTAGTCTGTAAGGCAAACACAGGTAATATTTATAGATTACAATAATGAATAAATATTATGCATATTTATTTATTTAATATTGGCTAGAACAGACCATAACATTTACTCCAAAAAAAAAAAAAAAAAACTGCTAGCCTACTGTTCACAGTAGTTTATTTTTTGGTAGCCATGGGTTCTTACAGTGTGCCAAGAGACCACATGGTGGCAACAGAGAGCCATAGAGCTGCATTTACGTTTGAGTTAGTTTCAAACCAGGTATATCAGCTAGCTAACTTTTGTGATACTTGTAGCATCTTTACAGCACCTTTTTGTGTAAAGACTCCACTCCACTTACTACACTCTGGCAAGTAAGCTACACTCATGAGAATAGTACACCACAAAAAAAACAAAAAAACTTTAAAAGCTCTGTTAAGCTTGTATTTGTCTATAGCCTAGCTAATCTGTCTGGGTATATACACACAGAACTGGAATACTGTACTGAAGATATGTTCCATCAACTTGAAACTTGAACTGTCAGGTTCCC